>NC_081180.1:162184629-162328750 GCF_029867415.1 Vicia villosa
GCATAAGGAAGTGGAAGTCTATGTGGACGACATGATTGCCAAATCAGAAAATGAAGAAGATCACATACAAAATCTGACAAAGTTATTTCAACGCTTACGGAAGTTTCAGCTTCGCCTGAACCCCAACAAGTGCACCTTTGGTGTCTACTCAGGAAAACTCCTTGGTTTCATTGTTAGCAAACGGGGAATTGAAGTAGATCCAGACAAAGTCAAGGCAATTCAAGAAATGCCTTCGCCCAGAACCGAGAAACAAGTTAGAGGATTTCTTGGACGTCTGAATTACATCTCGAGATTCATATATCTCATGACAGCAACTTGTGCTCCTATTTTCAAACTTCTACGGAAAAATCAAAGTTGCGTCTGGACAGAAGATTGTCAGAAAGCGTTCGACAGCATTAAGGAATATCTGCTCGAACCACCCATCTTATCTCCTCCAGTGGAAGGAAGACCTTTGATAATGTACTTAACCGTCTTAGAAGACTCCATGGGTTGTGTCCTTGGACAGCAAGACGGGACAAAGAGAAAAGAGCATGCCATCTACTACCTGAGCAAAAAATTCACTGACTGTGAATCCCGCTACTCCATGCTCGAGAAGACGTGTTGTGCTTTGGCCTGGGCTGCCAAGCGTCTCCGCCAGTACATGATTCGACATACTACTTGTTTGATCTCTCATATGGATCCAATCAAGTACATCTTTGAGAAGCCTGCTTTAACCGGGAGAATTGCCCGTTGGCAGATGTTGTTATCAGAATATGACATTGAGTATCACGCACAGAAAGCTGTGAAAGGAAGCATTCTAGCTGAGCACCTGGCTCACCACCCACTCAATGGTCATGAATCAACCAGTTTCGACTTTCCTGACGAGGACGTCATGTACCTCAAGATGAAAGATCACGACGAGCCACTACCAGACGAAGGACCTGAGATAGGATCCCAGTGGGGCTTAATCTTTGACGGAGCTGTCAATGCTTATGGACGAGGAATTGGGGCAATCATTGTTACACCTCAGGGTACCCATATTCCATTTACTGCCAGATTAACTTTCAAATGCACAAACAATGAGGCCGAATATGAAGCTTGCATCATGGGTCTCGAAGAAGCCATGGATCTAAGAATAAAACACTTGGATGTATATGGAGATTCTGCTTTGGTCATCAATCAAATCAAAGGAGAATGGGAAACACGCCAACCGGGGCTAATTCCTTACAAAGACTACGCGAGAAGGTTGTTACCATTCTTCGACAAGGTAGATTTTCATCACATTCCTCGTGAAGAAAATAATTTGGCTGATGCATTAGCCACACTCTCTTCCATGATTAGGATAAATCATTGGAATGACATTCCTCAGATTGATGTTATGCGCCTGGATAGGCCCGCTCATGTTTTCACAGTAGAAGCAATCATCGACGACAAACCGTGGTATCACGACATCAAGAACTTTCTTCAAAAGCAAGAGTACCCTCTTGGGGCATCAAAGAAAGATAGAAAAACTTTGAGAAAGTTAGCTTGTAGATTCTTCCTGAATGAAGATGTTCTGTACAAGAGAAACTTCGACATGGTTCTGCTCAGATGCGTTGACAGAAAAGAAGCAGAAATACTCATGAGAGAAATACATGAAGGTTCCTTTGGTACTCACACCAATGGACATACCATGACAAGGAAAATACTGAGAGCAGGATATTATTGGCTGACAATGGAGTCAGATTGCTACCAGTACGCAAAGAGGTGTCACAAATGTCAGATCTACGCCGATAGAATTCATGTGCCACCGTCTCTTCTCAACATACTCTCTTCCCCTTGGCCTTTCTCCATGTGGGGAATCGACATGATTGGAATGGTCGAGCCAAAAGCGTCCAACGGACATCGCTTCATCTTGGTAGCTATAGATTATTTTACCAAATGGGTTGAAGCAGCTTCATATGCAAACGTTACAAGACAAGTTGTCGTCAGGTTTATCAAGAATCACATCATCTGTCGCTACGGCGTTCCTAGCAAGATAATCACTGACAATGGGTCAAATTTGAATAACAAAATGATGAAGGAGCTTTGTGAAGAATTCAAGATTGAACATCACAACTCATCTCCTTACAGACCAAAGATGAATGGAGCTGTAGAAGCAGCTAACAAAAACATCAAGAAAATCATTCAGAAGATGGTCATCACTTACAAAGATTGGCATGAAATGCTCCCGTATGCTCTTCATGGTTACCGTACATCAGTACGTACTTCGACTGGAGCAACTCCTTTCTCCCTTGTATATGGCATGGAGGCAGTCCTACCTATAGAGGTTGAGATTCCATCAATGAGAGTTTTGATGGAGGCGAAATTAACAGAAGCCGAGTGGTGTCAAAGCAGATTCGATGAATTAAACTTAATCGAAGAAAAGCGCATGACAGCTTTATGCCACGGTCAGCTATATCAACAAAGAATGAAGAAAGCTTTCGACAAAAAGGTTCGACCTCGCGCAATCAAAGAAGGCGACCTCGTACTCAAAAAGATTCAATCTTTTCTCACAGATTCGAGAGGGAAATGGACTCCCAATTATGACGGCCCTTACGTGGTCAAGAGAGCTTTCTCAGGAGGAGCCTTAATACTCACGACTATGGATGGAGAAGAATTCACCCGTCCTGTGAACGTCGACGCAGTCAAGAAATACTTCGCCTAAATAATTAAAAGAACAGCTCGCTAAGTTGAAAACTCGCAAAGAGCGGCTTAGGCAAAAAAGAGCGTCTCGGTGAATCGAAAACCCGAAAGGGCGATTCAGGCAAAAATTAGAGACATAAAGAATAAATAATCAATCCCGGTAAACTTAAAACCCGAAAGGGGTAGTTTACGCAAAAGTTAGGGATATATGGCAAGTAACTGTGTTCAGGACAAACTTGATCATTCAAAATCCATAGCGGAGTGTTCATCAGCAGTAGGTCATCTTCTACGAAGCACGAATACAACGCAACTTGGAGTGGAAGGGAAAGATAACGGTCGTCACGTTTCATCGTAGCCCTTTTCCCGAAAAATTACCAATTTCCAACTTTGTAAATACTCCATGGAATCAAGCATTTGGCTGATTACCATTCCATATATAATAATTTGAGCCTTGTGCTTTTCCTTTGCAATCTAGTCTTATTCAGTTTCTTGAAATGCATTTTGAATTTAAACAGTCATTTTCTTGAAACAAATGTTTTCATAAAAATAAAATGAATTTACTTGCAAAAATAAAGGTGAAATTTCTTTCTGAAGTTTACAAACAATAGGAAGAATGCAAACAGTTGCTCCGAGAACGGTTGAGACTCCGGGAACCAAGATTTCCCCATGAGGTCGCTTTGCGAACATCTCCCGATGACGGATCTTTACTTCAATTCATACTACTTACTTCGGACAGCGGACAACTGATAACCCGATATTCCCAAGAGAGTTCTAACTCCAAGAAGAGGACATCTTCTGATCAACAAGAATTCAAGTCGTATCATTAGGATTTTACATCCGCGACAATTCCATTCACATTCACTTTACATTTTATCATTGTCATAATATTCATGCATACATTACATCATAATTGCATAACCGAATCAAGCTTTGATCCTGTGAATGCCCGAGTCATTGAGGCATGAACTCGAGTTTCCCCTGCAAGTTCCGGAGAAACTTTTTCCTTCGAGACAACAGTTCATACACGAGGATCTCCCCAAGCAAGTCAACAGATGGTAGTCTCCCTCAAAGAGATAGTTTGTTCACTTTTGGAACTCCTCAGCCGAGAATCTCCTGCAGAGCGACATTCGACAGTCTTCTTCAAAAGAAGATAATCTGCTTTGCATTTTGGAATTCCCCAGAGGTTTGGTATTTCCCCAGCAAGGTTAAGAGATGCCACTTTTTCGTCAAAGAAAATAATTCAGAATCTCCCAGCAGATCGACAAATGATTCCCCAGCAGAATCAGTGAATGGTAGTCTTCATCCAGAAGATAGTTCATGATCCCCAGCGGAGTCAACAAATGGTAGTCTTTCCCCAAGGAAAGACAGTTTGTCTGTTAAATACTCAAGAGATCGACAAATGGTAGTTTCTTCAAACAGTTTGTCTGTTTCAGGGATGTTTATTTCCCCACAGAGTCAATAAATGGTAGTTTTCCCCTTAGGAAAACAGTTTGTTGATTCCCCAGGCACCAGTCGACGAATGGCAGTTTTCACCCCGAAAACAGTTCGTCCGCCTTCAAACAAAGTCATTAGCCCCTCAAAAGAGCATGGGCCCATATGACAATCTTTCAAAGATGCCAGGTCAAAAGGGAAGATGGTGAAGTTTCTTTATTACCATCAAATGGTATCTCATCTCCAAGTGCTGATGAGAAGTTTGATGAGGAAACAAACCTTTGAAGTTTCTTTATTACCATCAAATGGTATCTCATCTCCAAGTGCTGATGAGAAGTTTGATGAGGAAACAAACCTTTTAAGTTTCTTTATTTACCATCAAATGGTATCTCATCTCCAAGTGCTGATGAGAAGTTTGATGAGGAAACAAATCTTTGAAGTTTCTTTATTTACCGTCAAATGGTATCTTACCTCCAAGTGCTGGTAAGAAGTTTTACGAGGAAACAAACCTTTGGAAATTTTCTCTTTATCTGAGATATTGTCCGAACACAACTAAGACCAGTTTCGAGATATGGACATCCGAAACAAGGGGGAGGTTGTTTACCTTTTTCTAAGTATCAACACTTAGTTAAAGAGGATGGATTGCGCATCCTACATTGCCATCCATTCACCAGAATCCACATCAGGTATTTTTGCAGGAGTTTGTCTCATCATCCCCCGCCAAGCGCGACAACGGGATCAAGTCGTATAAGGATTTTATCAATTACAACATCTCAGGAGCGCCCAAAATTCGGGCATTCTTTGATATTTAAGTCTCTTTTACGCAGGAGAGATCGAGATATCAATCTCTCTCCCTCCAGATAAAAGAAACTTAAATAGGGGCATCTGTCATACCCTAATTTTTGACCCCCCCTGAGATGGCATATCTTCAGGATTTTTCATCAGGTCAAGACAAGTTCCCAGAGCAGTCACTTCTCCATCTGGTATCTAATCGGGGATGCTCAAAGACAAGAAAGCTCAGGCAAAGGATCAATCAATACAAGGATGAGTCCCTAATACAATCATGGGGCTCAAAAACTTCACTTTTCTCATCTATGATTGATTAGACATCCAGTCATATGAGTACAGGTTTACTCAGGTCACTAGACTAGGGTTTTGAGCCTATCAAGGACTAAAATCAGGGATCACTTTTGGGAAACCCTAAAAAGCCCCAGGGAACCAATCAAAGACATCAATCATCTTCAAATAACTCATATGACAAGATCCACTGGACATTACACCTCAGTTCAAAGTCTACAGTCATCATTGTCCTCTGGTCGACAATTAGGGTTTTTGACCTAATTCACCAAGATAGTTGACTTTTAATCAGGGCATGAATCCAAAACTCAAGACATGATTCAAGAGTCTCTACTACCTCAATATAATCCATTTACATCATTCATTTGAGGAAAAGATCTTGTTTCTACACAAAAGCCCAAAAATTCACTTTGTCAGGAAAAAGTCAACTGTGAAGGATCATCATTGACTTTTAAGGTTTTTGGTCAAAAAATGACTTTTAAAGGTCAATATCATCAATATATGGATGTCAAAGTCATTTGACCAAAGAAATTCAAAGAAATTCATCAAGGAGCGAAAAGTCGGGAATTAGGGTTTTTGAAGGCATGGTGAGAACTCAAAATTTCACCTACACAACTCAAAAAACTTCCAACATGAAAGTTGTAGATCTTGCAAAATAAAACAACATCTTACAAAGGAACTTTTTTCAAAAGATCAACCATTTATGAAGTTTTGGAAATTTTGAAGTTTAGGTCATAAACACTTAGAAATTTTTCTAAGTGTTTTAACCTAGTTTTCATCCAACTTTGGGCTCATTTTTCACAAATTTCCCAAATGATTCTGAAGAAGACATAAACTAATGATTTGAAGTAGATGTTTAGGGCTTTCCAAATTGTGTTCAACCTTCTCCAAATTCAATTTGAGCTAGGAGTTATGCTTGTTCAAAGTTGGCCTCATGAAGTAAAATTATAGGTCATGTGCAAATTGGAACTTTGCAATTTTGTGCATTTTGCTTCATGAATGGATGCTACACGACCCATAACACATCTGAAACCATGCCATGCATTCATTTTCACCATGCCATAAGAATTGAAGAAGATTCTAAAAACAAGAACATGTGATTATGTAATGATTACATTTGTGAATTTATGGCAAATTGATGAATCACCCAAGGAATCTTCTCACCAACCAATTAGAGCTCATTTCTGGCTCAGAATTGTCCCCTAAGATTAAACAAAATCGAGGGCTAGGGGGATTGATCAAATGGAATCAAAATTCTCATCATTGCATAAGAGATATTTGCAAACTTCCTTCATGGCTAAGAAAGCAAATCAACTTCACTAAGGAAGCTCACTCCTCTGCAGCTATACTGATCCATTTGCCTATAAATACAGATGCATTCCTCATTCAAAAAACACACCAAAGCAACCATATTACTTGCTTTCTCTTTCTCTTCTCTTGTTCATTGTTTTTCAAAGTTCTTTGGCAAGAAGAATCGATTTCTTCAAACCAGAGCTTATCTTTGGGAAGTGAGCATTCTAAAATCTCAAGGGAGGTCATTTGAGGTGATCCAAGCACCTGGATCACTTCTGTAAGTGGAGGAACACCATTGTTGCTCTCACTTTGGAGCATTTGCAGTTGGAGGTCCATGGAGTAATTCAGGAGGTTCTGAGCCAAGCCAATCATCCAGGCACATTCCTCAGATCATAGTGAAGCTAACCAGATGGCTGCAGCTCATCTGTAACTCAAGAATCAACACCCTCCATGTTCATTTGAAGCTGAAATCGAGGGAGGACCATAGAACAATTCAGGAGGATTCAAGCTCCAATAAGCATTCAGTTAGCATCATTGAGTCTCAGGGAAGCTATTGAGATCATTCATTCAAGCCCAGGTGCTCTCCATCATCCTCACGACCTCCATTTTCAGAGGTAAGTTTCTGAACTCCACCTCTTTAATTTAAGTACTCTTTGTGGGAAAGCTCGATTCTATCTTGTTCAGCATCATCAGAGGATTGAAAACCCTCTATCATCATTCATTTATTCATCTTGTGCATCATTTAATTTTAAAATTAGGGTTTATGTGTTCTTCGTGTTCATAATGAAATTCGTTAGTTACACTTAGAATAAATGAATTCTGAGCCCATAATCATGTTCCTTGTCCAAAAACGAGTGAGATTGATGTTTACATCATGCCATTTAGTTGAGAAATCAGAGAGTTAGGAATTTGAAAATCTGAAGCTCGAGGAAGAAGATGAACATGGCGCGCGTAAAATTTGAATTTCCTGGCTTATCTGAAAATATAATATATTGAGTGTATATAGTTAACAAGCTGCGCACGCAGCTCAGTTGGTTAAGTTTTGAAATGTGATCATGAAGGGCGTGGGTTCGAACCTCTCTAGGGCCAAACCAATTTTTTAGCATCCATTTTCATTCTTTTTTTATACAAACTTCACACAATCAATAAACTTATCAAATTAAATCATTTTCACTTCATTTTTCACACACTTGCTATTTAATATACCTACTTTGTGAGTAATAAAAAAAAATCATAAAAATATTATTTATTTCATGTGTTTTAATTAGGTTTAAAATAGTATGTTTTATATATTTTCTTAATTACTTTAAAATATATATTTTCATTTTTGTTTTAACCTAATTACTTTGTGAATAATTTTATGATAAAACCCTAATTATTTAGGTCTTAATTGGGTATAGATTTCACCTTTGCCTTAATTAAGTTGACTTTTGTCAATATTCAAAACTATTTTCAATCTCTAATTAATCGGATGATTAAGGTTTTCAAACAACAAAACCTTGTATCATTCCAAATCATTTTCAAATTGCTTTTACACCAGTACTGTAAAGTACTGGGCCTCTAATAGAGTGTAAGTCCCAAACACCTTCTCTTCTTAGCTTGTTTTCAAAACTGTATTTTCAAAATCTTCTTTCTGTTTTCAAAACATTCTTCTGGTATTTGAAGGGCATTATTCCCGGTGAAACTCTTCAGATACCTATGTGACCTTTGTCCATCTTCACTTCTTCTGTTTTCAAAAACCATTAACTGTTTATCATATATATTCAACTGTTAATCAAACAACAAAAATACTGTTGAGGCTCTGTACATACTTCTTCAATGGCCTCCACTCCATCCAGGTTAGGCTTTACAAGCTTTCAATTTACAGTCTTTATTTAAATTAATGTCAAATATAAACTGTGCATATATTAGTTTAGAACTGCGTTTGAGTATAAACCTTAGGACAGTTAAACTATATATATATTATAGGAATATGGCCTAGGATTGAGAATGTCTTCCCGGTGAAGGCTCTTTCCTAATTAGAGATCTGTAGTTCAAACCCCCAAGATGAATTATTCCCGGTGAAACATCTTGGCAAAAACCTTAGAATCCAAAAATAATAGGACACATCCACCCAAAGAGGAATTATTCCCGGTGAAACCTCTTACCCATTTGCTTAGAGCCAAAATAAGTTCAAAACTACATATCTTTCTCTTGTGCTATAACAAGGACCCTCGATTAGCCTCCTCTTGGGCTTTGTACAAGGACCCACAGGCTTCTTAAAAGCATTTCCAGCTTCCTCTTGAGCTTGTATACAAGGACCCATCAGGTTTCTTATAAACATAGGAACAGGTCTTTAGTCACCTTTTAGCCTACCCTGGTGAGTTTCTTCCAATTTAAACCAGACCTTAAACAAGCTAAGTTTGTCTCAATTTTACATTGAGCACACCTTTTGGAATGAGAGACATGGACAGTCTCTGTCACCCTTATCTTCATCAATCCTCCTTAGTAGAGTCTAGGATCTATGTTTTGGTCATCCTCAGCATTGAGTCAGCCTTCATCTTGGGCTTTAAACAAGAAGTCTCCACTAGATAATCTTTCTGCCAATCCTTTCATCCTTTAATAATTAATGGAGTGCTACCCAAATCAATCACTTTAAATAAAAATCCCTGGAAAGGGTTAGCCTCCAAAGTCAATTAATAAAAGAATGTCAAAAAATAAAGATTCACTTCTCTTAGGAGATAATTTCCCCAAAAGAGTCAAAACCCCTGGAAAGGGTCAGCCTCCAAAAAACATGATAAAGTCAGTCTTTTACCAAACAATTTCTCCAGCTGAGTCAAAATCCCTGGAAAGGGTTAGCTTCCAAAGAAAAACAGTCTTTTAATAAATAAAATCTCCTCAGTAGAGTCAAAACCAACAAAAACAGTTAGCCTCAACCTTGGGCTTCATACAAGGCACCCAAACAATAAAACTCCCCTGTCAAGAGTCAGCCTCAACCTTGGGCATTGTACAAGGCAGATAATAGAGTCTCCCCAGTGAGTTCTTCATCATTCAGTAGCCACAACCTTGGGCTTTGTACAAGGCAGATAAACCACATTTTCATGTGTCAAAGATTCCTAACACTTAGGATCTTCCCCCATATAGTCATCCATACTTAATTCATTTAAGAGTCCGCCACAACCTTGGGCTTTGTACAAGGCAGAAAATAATGTTTTCCCTCAACAGTCAGCCACAACCTTGGGCTTTGTACAAGGCACACAAATAGAGTCTCCCTAAGTAGAGTCAGCCTCAATTCTGGGCTTTGTACAGAACACAAAAATACCCTGTAATTAATCCCCAGTGGAGTCATCTCCCAGAGTCAAATAATTAATTAATCAATCAAAAGCCTCAAGCTTGGGCCTCATACAAGCCAACTAAAGTCAAATCTTTTATACAGTAGATAGACATAGCTTGTCTCTATAGAGAGATATTTTTACTACTCTACCACATTCAAACAAACAAACAATTTCATTTCAATTTTAATTAAGTCTCCCATTTAGGATTTTGAAAGGCATGAGCTGGCAGTAAAACCCAGACATGTGGTAACTTTCCCTAATTTGGATGAGCATCTTTCTTTCATTTAAGAGGCATTTGACTGGTATACTTGCACATACACAAGTAAGGTCCCCCTCTTGAATGAAATGAATCCAGTTATTCTGTCACTCCTTTAAATGTTTGTGGTAGAATAGTACAAATACCTCTCTGTAGAGATAATTTCATGTCTCTTTACTGTAAACAGAGATTTAATTCCAAGCTTCAACCTTGAGCTTCAAGCAAGGCACCAAAAACAATTAATTTCCCTAGTTAGTTCCCCGAACTACATTAAGCTCTGACTTCCACTAGGGATATGTAGGCATGAGGTTCACAAGGAATCTCAGCGAGCTAATAAAATACCAAAAATAGTCAGTTTGTCTGTCTGTCTGTCTTTTCAAATCAATTCAATTCCTTCTCCTAATACAAAGGAGAAACTTTCCCAATCATTAGCAATAAACACAAACACAATGACACAGAGAAGGTTCCTGTAGAGTACTACAGATATGTAGGGTGTTTAAACACTTCCCTATGTATAACCGACCCCCCGGACTCCAGAATTTCTAGTCTAGGTGAAATCCCCACACTTAGCAAACTCCTAGGGTTTAGTTGAGATCTTTTTTCCCCTTTCCTACTCGTAGGACAAATAAGAAAGTTCGTGTGATATCGTAGGAAGAACTGAAATAAAATTCATCCCACCACGGGCGCATTCTCCTTCCAAATTTCGCGTGAAGGGTCTAGCGTGCCGTCCTCCCAAGTGAAACGGGGAGGTAAAGAAAACGACACCACAACGACCATCTTTCCAAAGTCTAACTCAGTTGCTACGAACGGTACTGACACGATTAACCTTTAAGAGATCTAATTCTATCATCACGAACGGTGTGGACACGATCATCTTTCCAAGATCTAATTCAGTTGCTACGAACGGTACTGACACGATCAACCTTTAAGGATCTAATTCTATCATCACGAACGGTGTAGACACGATCATCTTTCCAAGATCTAATTCAGGTACTACGAACGGTACTGACACGATCAAATTCCAAAGATATAACTCTATCATCACGAACGAGGTAGACGTAATCAACTGACAAAGTCTAATTCAGTTACTACGAACGGTGCTGACACGACCAGCTCTCCAAAATCTAATTCACTTACTACGAACAGTAATGACACGATCAACATTCAAACAACTACTTCTCAAATACTTCAATTTCATATATAGTCTAATACATGACTTATCTTAATGCTCATCTGGATGGCATCTCTAAGCCCATCCCCCGATGGTACAAATTTTTGGGTACTCTAGTGTTCAATCCTCTTCCACCTTCAGATACCGATTGGCATACAAACCACTCTACATCTTCAAGTTTAAGAAAATTGAACAGGGGCAGCTGTCATACCCCAAAATTTGCCCATCCTATTTCTCTTAATTCAACCTCAAATCAAAGTTCAAGGCTCAAAGACATCCCTCCTAAACAATGACTCAAGGGACTAGGGTTTTTTTGTTCTGAAGAAAATCAATAGATCAAAAGTTCCAAGTCATCTCATATGGTTTATGATATTCCAAACTACCTCCATGACAAAATTCAGGTCTCAATTTAAAGAGTTGATCACTCAATTACTCAAAAAGTCAACAGTCGACTGATTTGACCTGAAAGTCATCTGTGGTCAAAGTACAGTCAAAACTCCTGATTTTTTGTCAACATCCTTATTTTGAAGTATCATTCACCATTTGATCAAGGATTGATCATGGTTCATCAAGGAAAGATCAGAAAACAACAAATTCAAAAGTTTCTAAATTAGGGTTTTCATAGGAGAAAGTCAATTGAACTTTGACCAGCCATAACTTCCACATGGAGCATCAGGAATTTTCCATCCAAAGCTCATTTTGAAGGAAATTTAATTGTCTACAATTTTGTCTCTCACATGCGAAGTCTAAAAATGCTTCATTTGAGAGATATGGAGCAAAATATTATAGGTTCTTTTGAAAGTCAACCAAAAGCATTTTTTTGTCAAAGCCAATATCATCAAGATAAAATCCTCAAATGGAAAAACGTTTCCAAAGTGGCTTGTGGAGGACATCTTGAGGTTTCCAAAAAGTCCTAGAACTCCTCCATATCTTAAAACTTGAGGGAGATATGCCTTGTCAAAGTTGACTATTTTTGAAGAGAAAAATGTGAAGAAAAGTGGTTCAAAATGGATTTTATTTCAAACAAGTCCAATCTCTTTTGGCCCAATCTTGATCCACGAGTCATCCAAGGTCTCAAATTTAATTACCACGAATTTTTGAATATTATTTGATTTTTTATGAATTTTTTATCATTTAAAAATGATGATTAGTTTATATAAATCATATGAAATTCAAATATTCAATTAGAGATCTTATTGAAATCAAATCCAATCATCATTCATACCAAAATACCAATCAAAATTCGTGCATATCTTATTGGTAACAATTAAATCAAATATTGGACAAATTTAGTAATAACTTCAAATCAAATTTTGTGAATTCCCAATCAAAGATTCATGGAGATTTCATACAAATTTGTTGACCTATTTCACACCATTATAAGTAGTAAGCAAGGGCAGACCCCTAGGGCACGTTTCCTTTGCAGCAAAAAACCATAGTTGAACCTTTGAAATTGCAAGAAAAAGTAAAATACAAATTCAAGGTTTCCCACTGATCCAAGAGTTTTTAATCCTTCAAACACGTTCATTAGGTATCCTTGAAGCTATCCTGATAATTCTCAGACCCTTACAAGCCCAGAATCGGTGAAGGTAAGCAATATTTCTTCTTGAACTTTTTGGATTCAATTGCTATAATGCATGATGCATAAACATATTTTGATGGTGTATATTTGTTTGTGATGATATTCTGAATATTTCTGGGCATTTAATTGGATCGCTACGTGCTTAGATCGTAATTCACCATTGTTAGGTTTGAATTCTTCGAATTAGGGTTTAATGATATAGCCAAAATCAGGCCGAGATAATGCCTTTATCATGTTCAGAAGGATGAACCCGATCGATCCATGGTGTCGTATTGTGTTTTTGCGTGTGTTTTGTGGTTTTTTTTTTCTTATTGCAGGGGCTATGGCGACAGACCAAGGTCTGTGGGTAAAAGCCTGCATCTGTCCAGAATTCCAAGGTTGAAGATGAAGGGACCAGCACGCCAGTTTTTGCGTTTAAAATTTCGTTTGATCTTGTTTTCAATATATTGTTTGGTATTTGTTATGATATCAGCGAACAACCAATGGCCGAGTGGTAGAAGGATGCGTCCCAAGGCTGTGAAGGCATAAAACGCTGGTTCGATCCTCCCTGGGATCATATATTTTACTGAATTTCTTTGTTAGCCCTCATGTAATGATTTTGTGTGGAGACGTGGCGCGCATACACCATGGGGTCCTCAACCCCAGCCCTTAGATCTCCCAATTCCAGATCCAATGTTTACTGAATTGGAGGTGCACCATATTCTTCAAAGAAGCGCAGCACTGAATCACAAGCTAAGTTTCTTAATTTTTTTTATTTTATTATTTATTTTTATTATTAATCTTTTTTTTATTTTACATACTATTTTCTTTTCTTCTTTTCCTTTCTAAGAAACATATTTAAATTCTTTTCTAATAAGAATTGTTCAAAAAAAAATTTCTTTTGTTAATAAAAACATTAAAAAATAATAAAAATATTTGTTTGAATTATTAATATTTATTTTGATTTAAATGATTAAAAGGTTAAATTACTTTAATTGTTAATTATTTATTTAATTATAATTGATTTTTTTATTCATTGATTGAAACTTTATTTTCACCGATTTAATTAATTAGGTTGAAAACCAATAATTAATTAAATTGATTTTATTTATTCTATTAAACTTAGTTAATTTGTGCCCTGATCAGGGTTTACGAAGATCATGCCTACACTGAAAATGTTTTCCTTGTGTAGTTTTTCAGGGTTAGCACCAGGTTTCCTCCGACTACGAGCCATATCAGATCAAAAGCTATGTCCTGATCCTATATTTATTTAAATATTTGGTATTTTTTGCCTTCTAAATTAAAATTAGGGTTTATCTTCAAATGCCAATGAACTGTCCCTACACTCAACCCTTCTGTTTATTTTTCTTTTTCCAATTTTCAGGGTTAACCAACTGGTCAAAGCTCGATTAGTCGGTAACCCTAAAACCTAATTTGTTTTAACTCTTTTTATTATTACTTATGTCAACCCTTATTGCTTTACTGGGGTTTTATTATTGCCTTTTCCCCCATCCCCATGGCTGATTATGTAACTGTTCCCTGGTTGTATTGTGTGGCCTTGAAGGCACTTAACACTGTTTATATTAACTGCGTGGTTAGTAATCCTAGGGAGTGATAACCTCAGATTGAATCTAGAATCAACTAATTACAAGATAATATAACTAAATTTGGTCACGTGATTATTGCACCCACACACCTTTTATGGTACCCCTCTTGTTGCCTGTTGCTTGTGAAGGATAGAAAAACACTTAGAAGGGGGGGGGGGTTGAATAAGTGTAGTATCAAAACTAGTGAAATAAAAACAATTTGCACAATTATTTTTATCCTGGTTCGTTGTTAACTTAACTACTCCAGTCCACCCTTATCAGGTGATTTACCTCAACTGAGGATTTAATCCACTAATCACACGAGATTACAATGGTTTTCCACTTAGACACTGCTAAGTCTTCTAGAGTCTTCTGATCACAACCTGATCACTCTATGAACAATCTGCTTAGATACCCTCTAAGACTTTTCTAGAGTCTTTTGATCTAACTGATCACTCTAGTCCTTTACAACTTAATGTAAACAAATTCTAAGAGTATTACAATGCTTCTTAAAAGCGATAATCACAACTGTGATATTTCTCTTACAGTTTAAAGCTTAATCTCACTATAGTATTACAACAGCAATAAGTGAGGTTGAAGATGAAGTTTGAGAGCTTTCAAAATGAACAGTGTTTCAGCAAAGTTTTTGTTAAGAGTTGTATGCAGTTTCGTTAACCTTTGCTTCTCTTCAGAACTTCATTTTATAGGCGCATGAGAAGATGACCGTTGGGAGAATTTAATGCTTTGCGTATTCCGTACAACATTGCATTTAATGTTTCACACTTTTGTCAACTACCTCGAGCCTTGCTTTTGCTGTGACTACTGACGTTGCCGTTAATAGCTTCTAACGTTCCTTTTGTCAGTCAGCGTAGCCTGCCATCTTGTACTTGATTCTGATTGATCTTTTGTAGATACAACGTTTGAATATCATCAGAGTACAAACAGCTTGGTGCATAAGCATCTTCTGATCTTGTGACCTTAAAGTGCTTCTGAGCGTGATACCATTACTTCAGTGCTTCTGCTTCTGAACTCTAGTCCTTCTGATGCTTCCATAGACTATGTTCTGATTCTGCTTGACCATCTTCTGATGTCTTGCCAGACCATGTTCTGATGTTGCATGTTGAACCTTCAGAGTCAAAGCTTCTGAGCGCTGATTTGTGCATACTCTTTATATATTTCCTGAAAAGGAAATTGCATAGGATTAGAGTACCACATTATCTTAAGCAAAATTCATATACATTGTTATCATCAAAACTAAGATAATTGATCAGAACAATTCTTGTTCTAACAATCTCCCCCTTTTTGATGATGACAAAAACATATATAAATGATATGAATTTGCAATCAGAATAACAGACGGCAAAAGACAATTACACATTTATAGCAACAGCATATAAACATAATGTGTGAATGTGTCTCCCCCTAGATTAACAATCTCCCCCTGAGATGAATAATCTCTCCCTGAAATAAATACTGGAAGAAATTTTGCATAAAGAACTTCCCTGAGTATCTTCTATTTCAGTTGAGACGATCACACATGCTTAGATCTTCAGAATATTCACAGCTTCTGCTTCTTGCTTCCAGAGGACAGCTTCAGAGCTTGAATTTCTTCTTGAATCATTTCATGCTAGATTGTATCAGAACATTGTTGAATGTACCAGAGCATCATCAGAGCATCTTCTACATTCTGAAATGTTACAGAACAAACTATACGACAAAAGTCAGAGCATGAATGAATCAGAGCATAACACATATATATATATATATATATATATATATACATCAGAGCATAAAATATGTATCAGAACATACAGAATGCATCAGATCATATATATAGTAAAGCTTAAACAAATATATCAGAGCATATAAGGACAGAGAAAAAGTTAGTGCATATTCCATCATTAGAATATCATAACATCCTTCCTTCTTGCTTCTGATTCTGAAGCTTCATAGCACTCAGCTTGCTTCAGTTTCCATGAGCTTATTCCCTTTTACAGAATTGCGTTTCCCCATGGTTTTGCTTCTAGTGTTGAGCTTTGAAAGATGTCTTCAATCCTGCAAAACACTTAAACAACACAGAACTTACAAGTTCTTGTTAGAAATGTGGGGACTTTCACCCAGTAACTGATAAAATAAATCAGATCATTTATCACATTTTCTCCCCCTTTTTGTCATAACATCAAAAAGAATATAAAAGATTCAGATGTAGAAAACGAAAAAGGAAAGAAACAGAGTAACTTTTCATTGATTAAACAAACAGAAGTACAAAAGATATGCAGAGAAAGACAGATGCAAGAAGCAAAAAGACAACTAAGACTCAAAGACTAAGACCCTAGCCTAGACATAATCTTGGCCAGCATAGCTTGAATCCCAGCATTACTCTCATTTTGACTTTGGATGAAGGCGCGAAACTCAGCATTGGTTTCATCTTGCATATGCATCCGAGAAGCCATCTCAGCCTGGGTCTTCTGAATGACCTCTAGAGTCCTTGCCAGAACAGAGGGTTCACCAGAAGAAGCTTCACAACTTCTGTTCAGAGGATCAGCATTGATCACCATTGCTTCCATGGCAGTCTTCTGAGAGAGATCATAAGAAGGATTTTCCTCAACAGGAATTTCTTCAACAGAATGATCTTCAGCTTCAGCATCAGCATCTTCCATCTCAACATCATCTCCGTACACTGGAGTAGGAAGATCAGAATCTTTATTCTCAAGAGCTTGCAGAATGGCAGCTAGATTCCTTGGGGCAGAAGGACCTTCAACATCTGGAGGAGCAGCAACTTCTGGAATCAACATGTCAGGATCTTCTGCAGAAGGATTTGCTCTCAGAAGGTCAAACAGCCATCTGAAATCTCCAAGCAACACTGGATACTGAGGTCTCCAGACCACAATATCTCTGCAAGGGTTAGCTTCCATTGCAGCAGCAAGTCTTGCTTCTTCCAGTTCATCCACAAATGGCTTCTCTTCAAGACAGAATCTTCCACCAAGATGAGTAAACCAGAAATCTTCTGATTGCCTTAAAAAGCCATTTGGTCGAGGAGCAAGTTCTACGCAAATTTCTTGCAGTTCTCGAAAGTAGGCATCTGCTTGTCTTCTAAAGAATATCCAGAATCTCCTCATAGCAACATCATTGAGTCCTCCTTGATGAGCTATTCTGAGGGTGTCGAAGACTCTTCTGACATTCCTCTTTACCATTTCAAAAATTACACCAATAGGATATGCTCGACGGGTTTTTATTTGTGTACGGGCAGAAACAGGTGTTAGAAGGGAATAGGGTTGAGGTTTTCTATCAAGACACAAAGATGATTCTGCCTCATTATCAGAATCTAACGCTACAAGCTCAGGCTCAGGTCGAGGCCTGGGAGTGTAGTTGCAGTCACGGAGCAATTGCTCATGTGATGCAGAGTCTGGTAGGTCAGATGAGGGAGAATTATTTTGAGGTTGAGAAGAGATGGGTTCAAAGTTTGCATGAGGTGGGGGTTGAGAAGAGGAGATATTTGTGTGAGGTGGAAAGAGAGTTTGAAGAGGTTCAATCTCAAGAATAGGATTAGCAGGGGTCTGGTCAGAAACATGGTTTGTTTTGGATGGAGAAGAAGGGATGGGATCATTTGTGACAGGTGAAAGAGAAGAAGCAGGATTATTGGTTACAGGGGAAGAGGGAGGTGTGAGAACACGGACATTGATGGGTGATTCTGATGGGGCTTTTTCTGGTTGTTTTACTGGTTCAGGGGTTTGAGCAATATTAATTGGTGCAACTTCTGAACGTAAAGCAGGAACAGAATCGGGTTCAGAAAGATGTATACCTTTGGACACCTTCTGAAGAGCTACAGTCACAGCCTCCAGTTTCCTCTGCTTCTTGCTCTTTGGCACTTCCACAACCACTGACTTCCCAAGAGAGATTTCTCTTCTCCTTGCAGACTCCGGATTCTCCTTCTCACACTCAGCAGTCTTCTGACCTTCAACAGTTTGAGTTGTTGGTCTTGAAATAGAGACTTCTGGCTGATTCTGAGCTTCTTCTTCTTCCTCTTCATCAGAATCTCTTAGAATTAGTTTTCTTCTTTTCTTGGTTTTCTTCTTCTCAACAACAACTTTCTTTGACTTCTTTTTCTTTTTCTTCACCTCCGCTTCTTCTTTTTCTGATGCTTGCACAGGGACAGGATCTGCTTCAACAACACCTTCTTGTTCCACAACATTAACAGTAGCAACAGTAGCAGCTTTTACCTTTTCCTGATTATCAGAGGAAGGATCAAACTTTCTTTTTGTTCTCCTTTCTTTGTTGACAGCAGCAGTTTGAGTATGATCAGAGGCTTCTTCTGACACAACAGTGCTGGAAGTGGATGGCCTTTTTCTTTGGACTTTCTTGGGAGCTTCTTTAGGATCACCAGTATTGAGAGAGTTAAGATACTGAGTCTTAACTTCTGGAATTTCACTTCTGAAGAATTCTTCAAATTCAGCAAGAACAGGATCTCTTCTATCAGTGGTTCCGGAAGGAGGTGTTGGAGCATGACTGATAGTTTTAATAACATTCATCTTTCTCAAGGTGAATGCATCCAAACAACTACCAGTACAAACAGTAAGATCCTTGATGGTTCCTTCAGCTTCCAGTTCCTCAACAATTTTGGAGTGTACCAGAAGATTTGTAATGATTCTTCCAAAAGGAATAATATTAATCTTCTTTGATCTAAAGGCATCTCTAGATTCCTTCACAGTTTTACACATGTGTTTGAAAATGATATAGATGATATCCACCTTCTTCTGAGTGGCAATGCAATATAGAATATATTGCTGTTCTTTGTTGATGAAATCTGCAGAATGAGTGACTTTTCTGTGGTAGAAACAGCCTAGCAGAATTTTTGTCCAGATTTGATAAAGCTCCTTCAAATCTTTGACAGGCTTGTTATACTTCCCATTTGTATACAGAGTAGACAGAACATTATCCCATTTTTCTCTCTTATCAAGTTCGTAAACTCCTTCAGCAGATTTGAGATCAAACATTACTCTCAGAATTTCTTCAGTAACCACCACTAACTTCCCATGAACAAACGATAAAATTGATTTGGGGCCAACAACAGCATGCACCCAGAATTCCTTTACCAGTTCTGGATAAACTGGTCCACAGAACTCAGCAAATAACGAGGTCCAACCTTGAAAGATCATATCGTCTTTAAGATGATACTTATGTAGTTCGATATTATCAAAATCCACCATAATTTCACAGATAACTTCTAACTTATTTCTGGGGATAGAGCATGTGATAACAGGAACAATAGGTTGATCCGTTTCTTTAAAACTTTGAGGAGCAGAAGAGCCATGATTTTGAGAGGATGAAGCAGCCATTTGAGAAGTACTGAGATTCTTAGAATACTTTCTGGGTTTTCGCTTAGGGTTAGAAAAGACAGCAAAGAGGTTGCAAAAGTGCATGCAAGAACAAGGAAGATGAAAAGAGAGCGAAAAGGAACCCTAATGAATTTGAATGAAATATATATAGGCGGATTTGAAAAGAATATGTAATGCATTTATGAGAATGAACAGTTACAGAATCAATTAAAATCAATAGCATTAAATGATGAATGACGTTAGGTGAGAGAACATGGTAATTAAAATGATTTAACACAGTTACCTAGGGCGACGTCCCGTCAGATACACTCACGCTTTTACCATCCGAGCAAACGCGTGTTCTCTACCAGAAAATACTTGATGACAGCTGTTAGTCAAGAAAGTAACTTCTGATGCGAGGTAAACTTTTCATCTTCTGATTCTGATTACTGATTCATACTGCCATTCTTTATGAATGATCTGGTTCTGATAGGATCATTCTTCTTTCCAAGAATGACATCTTCTGAATGAGCAGAAGTGAGTCTGGAAGATCTTCTGACAGTTGGTTCTTCATAAATGCTTAGATTCTCCAAAGAAGCTGCAACTTGATCTTCAGATTCTTTACTTCTGAGAAGTTCTACTTCTGATGTTTTGCTTCTTGGTTCTACTGCTTCTGATATATCAATATCAAAATCTGCAAAATTCTCAAACTGCTTTGGCTTTTCAAGACCAAGCTTATCATCAAACCTGATATTGATTGATTCTTCTACAACCAATGTTTCAGTATTGTATACTCTGTAGCCTTTTGAGCGTTCAGAATATCCAAGAAGGAAACACTTTTGTGCTTTAAAATCAAACTTACCAAGATGATCTTTAGTATTCAGAATAAAACATACACATCCAAAAGGATGGAAATATGAAATGTTGGGCTTTCTGTTCTTCCACAATTCATAAGGAGTCTTATTTAGAATAGGTCTGATAGAGATTCTATTCTGAATGTAACATGCAGTGTTTATTGCTTCTGCCCAGAAATGCTTAGCCATATTGGTTTCATTGATCATGGTTCTGGCCATTTCTTGTAGAGTTCTATTCTTTCGCTCTACAACTCCATTTTGTTGTGGAGTTCTAGGACAAGAGAAATTATGGGCAATGCCATTTTCTTTGAAGAACTCCTCAAAGAATTTGTTCTCAAATTCACCACCATGATCACTTCTAACCTTTATGATTTTGCACTTTTTCTCAGATTGGATCTGAGTGCAGAATTCAAAGAACACTGAATGAGACTCATCCTTGTGTTTTAAGAACTTTACCCATGTCCAGCGGCTATAATCATCAACGATGACTAATCCATATTTCTTCCCTCTGACATATGCTGTTTTGACTGGGCCAAACATATCGATGTGCAAGAGTTCTAACGGCCTTGAGGTAGACACAACATTCTTAGACTTGAATGCAGGTTTGGAGAACTTGCCCTTCTGACATGCTTCACAAAGAGCATCTGATTTATATTTCAGATTAGGGAGTCCTCTGACAAGATTTAGTTTGTTAATCTGAGAAATCTTTCTCAAACTAGCATGTCCTAATCTTCTGTGCCAGACCCACTGCTCTTCAGAAACAGACATAAGACAAGTTACCTTCTGATTCTTAAGATCTTGAAGATTTGTCTTATAAATGTTGTTCTTCCTCTTGCCTGTAAATAGGATTGAGCCATCCTTCTGACTTACAGCCTTGCAAGACTTTTGATTGAAGATTATATCATAATCATTGTCACTTAATTGACTTATGGACAATAATTTATGTGTTAATCCTTCTACAAGAAGTACATTAGTTATGGAAGGAGAGTTACCAGACTTTATAGATCCATAGCCAATTATCTTGCCCTTCTGATCTCCTCCAAACTTGACTTCTCCACCAGATTTAAGCACCAGGTCTTGGAACATAGACCTTCTTCCTGTCATGTGTCGCGAGCATCCAGAGTCCAGGTACCATGACATGTTGTGCTTTGTCTTCTTTGCAGCCAAGGATATCTGCAATAGGAATAATCTTTTCCTTAGGTACCCACATTTTCTTGGGTCCTTTCTTGTTAGTTTTCCTCAAGTTCTGATTGAACTTGGGTTTAGCATTATAAGCAATAAGAGGAACAACATGATAATTCTTATTCTGAGTTCCATGATATTTCTTAGGTTGTGTCACATGCTTCTTGGTGTGTGTTATGTGAAAGCTTTGAGCATGTGATGTGTGCCTAATATCATGTGAGTGGCCATACTTGAACTGATCATACAATGGCTTGTATGTGATTTTCATATCATCTACAGGTTCAAGTTTGTATGGGGTTTCACCCTCAAAACCAATGCCAACTCTCTTGTTTCCAGACACAGCATATATCATAGAAGCAAGTTGACTTCTGCCAATACTTCTAGATAGGAACTTCCTGAAACTCAAGTCATATTCTTTCAGAATATGATTCATGCTGGGAATGGACTTATCTGATTCAGAAGGAGATCCACTATCTTTGGATAATTTTAAAACTTTTTCCTTCAGTTCAGAATTTTTCGTTTCCAGCTTCTTAGTTTCAAATTCAAATTGCTTTTTCAGCTTTTTGTATTTGATACTAAGATGAGCCTTTAGTTCCAGAAGTTCTGTAAGGCTGGAAACTAACTCATCTCTAGTTAGTTCAGAAAATACCTCTTCAGAATCTGATTCTGATGTAGATTCTGATCCATCATTGACAGTGGCCATCAGTGCAATGTTTGCCTGCTCATCTTCAGAGTCTGATTCATCTTGTGACTCATCCCATGTTGCCATAAGACCTTTCTTCTTATGAAACTTCTTCTTGGGATTTTCCTTCTGAAGTTTTGGGCACTCATTCTTGTAGTGTCCAGGTTCATTGCATTCGTAGCACATGACCTTCTTCTTGTCAAATCTTCTGCCTCCAGAAGATTCTCCTCTTTCAGGGTTCTTTGAGCTTCTGAAGCTCTTGAACTTCCTCTGCTTGCTTTTCCAGAGTTGGTTAACTCTTCTGGAAATCATGGACAGTTCATCTTCTTCTTCTTCTGATTCTGATTCTTCAGAATCTACTTCTTCAGCCTGAAAAGCGTTAGTGCATTTTTTATAATTAGATTTTAATGCAACAGACTTACCTTTCTTCTGAGGTTCATTGGCGTCAAGCTCAATCTCATGACTCCTCAGGGCGCTGATCAGCTCTTCCAAAGAGACTTCATTCAGATTCTTTGCTATCTTGAATGCAGTCACCATTGGGCCCCATCTTCTGGGCAAGCTTCTGATGATCTTCTTTACATGATCAGCCTTGGTGTAACCTTTGTCCAGAACTCTTAATCCAGCAGTTAGAGTTTGAAATCTTGAAAACATCTTTTCAATGTCTTCATCATCCTCCATCTTGAAGGCTTCATACTTCTGGATTAGCGCAAGAGCTTTGGTTTCCTTGACTTGAGCATTTCACTCATGAGTCATTTTCAAAGACTCATATATGTCATGGGCAGTTTCCCTGTTAGATATCTTCTCATACTCAGCATGAGAGATAGCATTCAGCAAAACAGTCCTGCACTTGTGATGATTTTTGAATTCCTTCTTTTGATCATCATTCATTTCTTGTCTTGTAAGCCTTACGCCTGTAGCTTTTACTGGATGTTTGTAACCATCCAACAGAAGATCCCATAGATCAGCATCTAGACCAAGAAAGTAACTTTCAAGTTTATCTTTCCAGTATTCAAAGTCTTCACCGTCAAACACTGGTGGTCTAGTATAACCATTGTTACCATTTCCATTGTATTGCTCAGCAGAGCCAGATGTAGATGTAGATGTATTTGTTGGAATTTCACCAGCCATCTTTTACTGAAGCGTTTTTCTCTTCCTGAATCTTTTCTAAACACGGTTAAGTGCTTGCACCTTAGAACCGGCGCTCTGATACCAATTGAAGGATAGAAAAACACTTAGAAAGGGGGGTGGGGGTTGAATAAGTGTAGTATCAAAACTAGTGAAATAAAAACAATTTGCACAATTATTTTTATCCTGGTTCGTTGTTAACTAAACTACTCCAGTCCACCCTTATCAGGTGATTTACCTCAACTGAGGATTTAATCCACTAATCACACGAGATTACAATGGTTTTCCACTTAGACACTGCTAAGTCTTCTAGAGTCTTCTGATCACAACCTGATCACTCTAGGAACAATCTGCTTATATACCCTCTAAGACTTTTCTAGAGTCTTCTGATCTAACTGATCACTCTAGTCCTTTACAACTTAATGTAAACAAATTCTAAGAGTATTACAATGCTTCTTAAAAGCGATAATCACAACTGTGATATTTCTCTTACAGTTTAAAGCTTAATCTCACTATAGTATTACAACAGCAATAAGTGAGGTTGAAGATGAAGTTTGAGAGCTTTCAAAATGAACAGCGTTTGTATGCAGTTTCATTAACCTTTGCTTCTCTTCAGAACTTCATTTTATAGGCGCATGAGAAGATGACCGTTGGGAGCATTTAATGCTTTGCGTATTCCGTACCACATTGCATTTAATGTTTCACACTTTTGTCAACTACCTTGAGCCTTGCTTTTGCTGTGACTACTGACGTTGCCGTTAATAGCTTCTAACGTTCCTTTTGTCAGTCAGCGTAGCCTGCCATCTTGTACTTGATTCTGATTGATCTTTTGTAGATACAACGTTTGAATATCATCAGAGTACAAACAGCTTGGTGCATAAGCATCTTCTGATCTTCTGACCTTGAAGTGCTTCTGAGCGTGATACCATTACTTCAGTGCTTCTGCTTCTGAACTCCAGTCCTTCTGATGCTTCCATAGACTATGTTCTGATTCTGCTTGACCATCTTCTGATGTCTTGCCAGACCATGTTCTGATGTTGCATGTTGAACCTTCAGAGTCAAAGCTTCTGAGCGCTGATTTGTGCATACTCTTTATATATTTCCTGAAAAGGAAATTGCATAGGATTAGAGTACCACATTATCTTAAGCAAAATTCATATACATTGTTATCATCAAAACTAAGATAATTGATCAGAACAATTCTTGTTCTAACAACTTGTTGCTTGTTTCCTGTTGCCTGTTGCCTGTTGCCTTATTGCCTTGTGTTTTTCAGTGCAGGATATCCAAGTCCCTCGAATACGAGGACACCTCAGCAATGTTGCCCCCAGATCATTCAGATCATAAGTCCCTAATGATGCTGACTTCGATTCGCTAATATGATCTCGTCCCTCGAAGTTACCTACGAAATGCTGAGGTGTCCTCTGGTTGCCTAAAAAATGATGGCTACTCTGATCCTTCCCTTAGACTCCCTGTCCTCTCTATGGCTAGGGACAGTCTTGTGGCGAACGATAATTCGACGACCCTTCAACCTCCAAATAAAAGGACTCCCCTACCCTCCTATGGTATGGATAGCCCTGAAAGGCTAAAAGAACATTTTTCATCTAACCAGGTAATTTGCCCCTAATTGCTTTGCTCAGGTTTAAAAATCTTTTTATTACACTTCTTCTTAAAAAACTTCAATAAGGCTACGCTCATTTACGAGCTAAAGTCCTTATTTTTCTTCTTCTACATTTCTAAACTTTTGGTTTCTGAAAGAGCAAAGCAATTAAGAGCCCATGGAAAACCATGGATGCAAAGGGTGCCTTACACCTTCCCTTTGTATAAATTACCCCCCGAACTCAGTTTTCATTTAAAAGGTTTTTCCTGTTCTTTTAGCCTTTCTTTAATTTGGATAAAATAAAAGTCAGTGGCGACTCTTGCTTACCGCGACATTTCGAATAAAGTTAGTTCACCGTATTACACATTCTTCCCAAAGAGTGTTTTATCTATTACACCTCTTTTGTACCCATTATTGACCAGGAACTCATTTAACCTTTCATATCAAGCTCTTGGAGCTTGCTTTAAGCCATGAAGAGCTTTCTTTAACTTGTACACATGATTTGAAAAACTAGGATCAATGAACCCCTTTGGTTGCACTATATATACTTCTTCATTAAGATGATATTATTCACAAAGGCTGTTTTAACATACATTTTATACAATATAAATTTCACCATGCATGAAATTCCTAGTAACAATCTAATGGACACAAGTTTAGCAATCGGAGCAAATGTCTCATCAAAGTCAACTCTTTCTATTTGAGTGTATCCTTGAGCAACTATACTTTCCTTAGTTCCCTGTTACATTACCAAATTCATCAAACTTATTCTTGAATATCCACTTGGTACCAATGACATTTACATCTCCAGGTCTTGGAACTAACTCCAATACATTATTCCTTCTAAATTGACCCAGTTCCTCTTGCATAGCATTTATCCAGAACTCAACTGTCAGTGATTCTTTTACATTCTTAGGTTTAATCTTGGATATGAAGTAAGATTTGGAAATCACATCTCTGGATCTGGTAATGATTCCATCATTCAGATTTCCTATGAAATTTTCAATGAGACGGTCCTTCTGAATTCTGATAGATGGTCCCTTGTTAGTGGGAGTTTCTCTAGAATTTGTGCTTTCAGACTCAATATTGGACCTATTATCTGGGACATTTGTTGCAACATTAGTCTGTTGAGGAGATACACCACTTTATCCTCAACAACATCCTTTTCTTCAGGATTGTCATCAATGAAAACATTTATGGATGCCATCATTGTATTGGTACAAGTGTTGTATACCTTGTAGGCCCTCCTATTGATATAGTACCCTAGGAATATCCCTTCATCACTCTCTGGATCCATCTTTCTTCTTTTCTCACAATTTTTGAAGATGTAGCAATTGCTACCAAAGACATAAGGGTATTTAACATTTGGTTTCCTTCCTTTTCAAAGTCCACCATAGTAGCTTTGATTCTAGATCTGATTTTCACACTATTGTGAAAGTGACAAGCAGTGTTCATAGCTTCAGCATGCAAATGGTAAGGACTATTCTTGGCATGCAACATGAGTCTAGTAGCTTCTTGAGGAGTTCTATTTTTCCATTCCACAACTCCATTTTGTTGAGGTGTGATGGGAGCTGAAAATTCATGATCGTTCCCTTCAGCAAAGCAAAATTCAGGAACTTGGAATTCTCAAACTCCTTAACATGGTCACTCCTTAAATTAACAATTTCACTTCCCTTTTTTAATACGTAGGCATACCTCTTTAAAAACATCAAAATTGTCAGATTTTTTTCTAATGAAGTTAATCTAGGTGTACCTTGAAAAAACATCCACACACATAAATAAATATCTCTTTCCTCCAAGACTTTCCACTTGCTTAGGCCCCATGAGGTTCATATGAATTAATTCAAGAACTTTTGAGGTTGTCAGATGTTGGAGCTTCTTGTGGGACATCTTGGTCTGCTTACCTATTTGGTAATCTCCACAGATTTTGCCTTGTTTAATTGTCAACTTTGGAAAACCCCTTATGGCTTCTTCAGATATAATCTTCTTCATGCTCCTGAGGAAGAGATGACCAAGTTTTTGGTGTCGTAACTTAGTTTCACCAACCTTGGATATCAAACAAGATGAGGGCCGAGATATCCAAATGTAGCAATTGTCCTTGGACCTGGAACCTTTCATTAGCACTTCTTGCTCTTTACTGGTGACAATACATTCAGACTTGTTGAATTTCACATTAAGAGATTGGTCACATAGTTAACTGATGCTGATCAAGTTTGCAGTCAGACCTTCTATCAGCAGCACATCCTAATGGCAAGGGAAACATGGACTAACCAGTTTTCTTATCCCCTTGATTCTTCCTTTTACTCCATCACCAAAAGTAACATAGATATTTGAGTAGGGTTTCAACTCTTCAAGATATGTCTTTTCTCCAGTCATGTGTTTGGAACATACATTATCAACATATCAATCTTCTATTGAGGAAACTTTAATAGATTTTTAAGTATAAGACAAGTGACAACTTCCTTGGGTCTCCACTCCTTCTTTGATTGAGTTTTCTCCCCTTTCTTTCCTTTGGGCCTTGGCTGACTATGAGACTGAGCATATCCATTCAATCTATAGAAAATGGGTCTTATATGTCCATATCTTCCATAGTGGTGACACTTCCAAGATGATTTCTTGTTGCCTCTATTGTAAGGGTATACATGTTGAGCAGGATGCTAGGACATGTGGTCTTTCGGTAGGAAGTCTATTTTATTTTCAAGAGTGACAACCTTCTTAGTGGGAATTTTGTCCTTCTTATTCGTGGAATTGTAGTCAAGCCCTATAACATTTTTCTCTCAAATATCCAAGATCTTATCTAACATATTAAAACCACTATTCAGCATATGCATATAACTTATCATATGTTCAAGCTTGGAATTTAACCAAGTAACTTCCTCTTCCAGACTTGTGATGGTTGAGACAAGCTTCCCCTTTTCCTTATGAAGTACACCAATGGTTTTCTTCTATTTCTCTACATTTGTGCATGATTTTCCCACTTGGTGTACAAAATCTTATATGTAACAACTAAATCTTCATCAGTCATGTCTTCATCACTAGGCTCACATTTAGGCTCATGTTTTCCAATGAAATCCATCACCTTGTTAGCTGTTTCTCCTTCTCTTTTATCATTGAATAAGACCATGTGATAGATAATCCATTTTTCTGTTTCTTTAGAAAAGCAAGGCATTAAGCTTTGATGTGAAAAAATCTGCCACATTCATAACATTGTTCTCCTTTGTCTCTATTAGGTTTGTCTTCATCTTTGTTATTGGTCTAGGGGCTAATGTCTGACACCTTGTATTAAACAGTTGTCCTCAATCTTCTGTCCAATCTTCTAAATGCTTTGTTGAAAATTCTTCCAACAAAAGTTATAACAAATGATAGACTTTCTTTAATATCCTTCTCACTTTGATCTTAACTTTCTTGAGTGTTGGATACAAATGTTACACCTTCGTTCATCTATTTTAATCTACCATTTATATCCACTTCAAAGGTTTTGAGAGTCAATGAGTTCATCTTCCTTCAAGGTGCTAAAATATTGTGCTTCTTCAATAGTTGTTACCTTCATGTCAAACTTCTTAGGCAAAGATTTGAGAACTTTTCTGAGCAACTTCTCTTCAAACATCTTCTCCCCTAAGGCAAATTAAGTGTTCGAAACGTAAGGAAGTCTGATATTAAACTCAAGTATGGTTTCATCTTCCATTATTCTCATATTATAAAACTTGGTAGTGAGGAGCTGCATCCTTGACATATGCACTTTGGATGTGCCTTTAGGAGCAGTCTCGAGAATCTTCCAAACCTCTTTAGCTTTAGTACATGTGTTGATTAGTCTGAACATATTTTTCAACACCATTGAATATATTATTCAATGATTTTTCATTTCCCAGAGCTTCATTATCTTCATATTTGGACTAATCAGCTTCATCCTTCAAACTTTTTGTACCATCTTGAGAAGTAATCACAATATGTTTCCAACCTTTAATCACAACCTTCCAAGTTTTGTTGTCTATGGATTTTAAAAAGGCAACTATCTTAGATTTCCAATAATCATAATTGGTTCCATCCAAAATAGGTGGTCTATTGACACACCTTCCATCCTTAGTGTTGTCCATTTGAACAAAAAATATTTTCCCTGGAGCAACCCCTAACAGAACATGGTGTGTGCTCTAAAGCTAATTGAAATTATGTTCCTCAGAGGACATATGTTGGACAAAATGTTTGGGACAACTTGTCCAACCCAGATATGTTAGTTTAACTCATACAAGACGATGAAGCAAAAAAGCAATAAAGAACACAATCGTTGTCAACCCAGTTATATGCAAACCACACCTACATCTAGGGGGCATTCAACCCAATAAAGGAAGTCCACTCTTCTATATAATTAGTATAAAGTTTCTTAAATGAAAAATCTCCTTGGTTAATGCCCCTCTTCTTAATTCTACCATAATGCCTTTATATTTAGAACTTCCCTTAAATATGAGAACCCCCTCTCAGTTTCTCTCAATTACTAACCCTAATGGTCAACAACAATAATCAAAATTATCAATATTGAATTACAACTCAACTAAACAAACAACTACTATGCCTTCTGATATGAATGAAGTAATAGTATGGTGTAAAACTAACACATACAAAAGACTCAAATAAACCCAACACCAAGACAATTAATCCTAGTGTACATACCCTCAAACATGAGGCGAGAGTCTCCTTAAATAGCAATGCAATTTTAGGCTTTCTCTCCTTGAATATTTGATTTGATTTCGACCAAAATTATAGCTGATATTGTTGGACTTGATTTGTTCCACAAAAGTATCCAACAAAAGATATGATTTATTTTAAATTCAAATTCAAATTCAAATTTAAATCTCCATTTAAATTGATTTTATCTTCAAATAATTGTCAAATAAATTCCATAAGCATTGCTAAACAATCTGCAACGAATATGATTCAAACAATCAGAAAATAATGAGCTGAACACCTACAACATTGGCGTGCTGACAAGGGGCAGATGTTGCACACATGCTGGGACAATTGTTATCACATGTATCCTTCTTCACAAAAACATCTTGAACAAACCCTATTGTTTTGCATAATGCACCCAATCCAAAAGGAACAACAAGTGGGTCGGAGTGAACCTGACTTATGATATTCTCACACGACAGAAGATCAATTAGATCTCGAATCTCAGATACTTGCATGATCCTATGACATGCACACTAAATAAAGCATTTTTTATGAATTGAATAAGGTTAGAGCCTAGTGAACCCATAGGATAAGGGAACTCCACTGAGATTTAGTATCTCACCGCATTCTCGTTGTTTACTTTTAGATAAGCAAGTATTCATGGAAGGGAGAAGAGGTATGGACGAAGGACTTTGAAGACTTTTTTCCTTATTTTAGTTCCACTGTGTATTTGTTTTTATATCACATTGTATTATGAGCGTATCGTATGTTAAGTATGTGAAGTTCTTGTACTCGTGCAATTTTGTATACTGTTAAGTTATGTTTGATACCTGTAATTATATGCCAAATAGTATGATTCTAGACACATATCACTATGTACTCGTGCAATTTTGTATACTGTTAAATTATTTTCAATACATAATTTTTTTATTAGTATTATATATTACATTATATTATTATTTTTTGGTTTTATATAATATTTATTAGTTTAATTTATTTGTTTTATTTATTATTTCTTATTTCTCAAGTATGTAATATGTCATTGTTAATTTTTATAATATTAAATATCATATTTTACATCAAACTTTTTGAATTGCGACTGTATAATATTAATAGAATTTTTACACTATTTTAATTGCTGATCTAAATTAAATTAAATGTAATTGAATCCGGTCAATTCATCTTATTTTTGAAACCGGTCATCTAAATTAAATTGAACCACGTGTACTTATATTTTAGAAATAAACACTTTTTCACCTTAAAATCAATTTACACAGTACTCCAAACACTCCTAGTGTTTATTTTTCACCTTAGTTTTTTTATATTATTAAAAAACAATAACATGCGTGTATTTTAAAGTATAAAAGTCATTTATTAGTCTTAGAGAATAGTAGTTTTAAAAGAAAAACTACATATTTTTTAAAGTGTATTTGGTATCATCATCCTATTTTACATTAGGACTATCATATCCCCTTTCAGATTTCATGGCAATACATGAGCAAGAAAATTAAAGCAATTTTATAGATAGGGAGAAGTCCTTATAAAATGAAATTCCGTATTCAATTTTATTCAACAGTTCATACACGAACAAATACAAAATCTTGTACAAAATAACTATGTTTTTTTTATTAGTTCAATCGTATCGCAAGAAAATACCAAAATAAAAATACAAAATGAAATAAGGATTCAGATCCATCCAAGTATTTTTTATTGTCATGAAAATCTTAATCACCAATGTTGCTACTGTAAATTTTGTCCGCAACATATCCCACCAACTTGAATTAATTATGACCACTAATATTACCAAACGAAAATGGTAAGAAAAATAGCATAAAGTAACTCAAAAATTGGAACAATTAAAAGCCATAATAATATGAAAGTAGGAGTTTCAGGGACCATAAAGTAAGGGAACGCTATAACAGCTGATCCCAAATGAAAAATCATAAGAACAACTGCTAAAACTCTATTGTCGTTGAATCGATTGAATTTTTTCATTTTATCTTACAAGCGTCATCTAATGAATTGTGAAGAGGGTTTCAGAATGGCTGGTATATTTAAAGTAAAATTAGTTCAAAGAATAATTCAATGTAAAGTCATTTAAAGAAAAAATGTTAAAAGTAGTAACTATTGCATTTTACGTTCATAAAATATTAATGGTAGACATATTGTTGATGGGTAGTACAATGAACCTTTAATTACTTAAAATAGTTACAAATATTCATTGGTAAAAATACTTATTTCTATTTGGTAAACCATCTAAAGTGTTTTTAAATTGGTTTGTGAATTACACAATGAACAAAACATTCAACATTCATGTACGAACACCCGATTAGTAAAATAAAAATAATGATTTTAATTGTAAATAAGATGATAATAATAAATATTTAAAAAATTATGTGATTATTTTTTTACGTAGAAAAAGTTATGCATAAAAATTTTAAAACAAACAGATATTTGTCGAATAAGATAGCAATAATAGAGTGCAAATTTAAAAAAAAAAAAAAAATAGATACTATGTACATGTACTCTTATATAATATAAAATTATAGATAAAGATTTAAATCATATACTCTGACAGATATATAGTTTTATATTATTGGAGTATCACAAAATGTAAATAATTAAATACTCTATTTTTTTCATTACTATTTTTAAAATAATGTATATTGATGGTAAGGTAGAGACAATGTAAATAAAATATACGATGAAAATTTATGATACTTTATATTCTATGAATAATATATATTGTGGCCTCTTTTTAAATATATCTAAAAAACTATTATTAAATAATAAATGTGTTCTGTTTTGGATTAGAATTTGATGTAATTGATGGACTGAGAATCCTAAATCGGTGATGTTGATCTCTGATATGGTGGTGCGAGGGTGGACCTTCAAGGTTAGTACTCCAACGTCCAAGTCAATTCAAGATTTAAGATGAGTGAAAGTGAAAGTGGAGATAAGAAAAGTGTACATTGCTTTTCATGTGAAATGACTTTATACCTTGGATCAAGTGGACTGAATTTGTGTTAATTTAGGGCATTGAACATTGGGGCCTTCGGCCAGTCCAAAATAGTTGCCCCAAAGCTTTACCAGACATGAGGGAGTCGGGAAAGCCTTAATTGATTGCATTCGGTCTTCAAAAAGTTTGTTCGATTCAAATTAGAAGTGAAACGCTTGGAGTGATATGGAAAAATAGTGGGGAACAATGGCATTAAATGCATTTCTATCAATGAAACATTTTGCTGCTTTCTTTTGATACGTGAGTTGGCGTGACTAGATAAGGCATGGTGTAGCTTATAGTGCATTCGAGTGCACTTGAGTTTGGTTGAATTTCCGGGAAGAAATCGAGGTGTTAATTCACTAACTCCTCTTCCTCGCTAATATGGATTGTCCAATCATCTTTGCCTTTAAATAGGAAGAGTTGGACAATGAAGAAACTTTTCATAATCCTTAGCATTAAAGTTCATTCATAATCACTCTTATTAATAAATGTATCAATCTCATCCTTCATTGGAGCATTTATCAGAGTGATTGTAGATCTTTAATCAAAGTTTTTGCCTTTTTCCATTACTTCACTTCATTAACCTCGCATAACCAGTTACCCTTCTCAAGTCAAGCTTTTATCTTCAATATTTCCTATTATCTCGTCAAGATGAGCGATAGCCCTGTTTGTATAATGAGTGATTCTGAGAACGACATTTTTTCTGTTGCGTGAACGGGGGTATCCCCTGATTTTCATTGACCTCATATTTCTCGTGATTTCTTGAACCTCATAGTTATATCTTTAACCGAAAATTTTGATTCGGAAAGGGTATCTAGAAACTATTTTGATGGGAGAGCATTTACATTTGAATCATTCAAGGCTCTCTTATCAGATGACAGTGGGGAGGAAGATTGCATTAAGGTCCCTATGCCTCCTTCCGTTTTGACTAAGTTCGAGATATAGGTGGCTTAGTTAATAAGAGAATATGTTGACAATTTCGTTGAGGTTTACCGGAGAACAAATAATTGTTAACCTAATGACGCTGAGATTAGGACCCACTTGAGTATCAAGGTTGGTTAGATGATGTTTCTTATATCAGACCAGTCAAGTATTTTAAATTTGAGGAACTGTCCTAGATAGGTGTGACGTTGGTAGAGATGGTTGATGCAGTCAAGTATGGATGGATGGATGAAAAAATAATGGGTACCCCATCCATTCCAAATACCGAGACAGATATACCTGTTGTCAATATCATAGTTGGTGACCCTCTGGATTAGTCGATTCTTCCTATGGGTTTGGAGAAAAGAATATGCATCTCTTTTGCGAATGTTTGGTCTTGTTTTACGAATGTGTGTTCACTAGGATAGACCGTGGTTGCCTTTCTCTGACTTTGAGGTGGTTATCCTGAAGCATTTGAAACTTTCCCCTTCCTAGCTTCATTTGGGGGCCTAGGATTACATGAAGGCTTTCAAACTTTGTGTCGAGCATAAGTCATGGAATCCTTCTTTAGGGAAGTTTTACAACTTGTTTTATATGGTTTTCACCTTTCAAGATGGCACTTGTAACCATGGGCTTATTAATTTCCACCCAGATGATCCTTAGTTCGACCATTTTTCACCTGGGACTAGGGGAATTTTTTGAGTCGCTTATTGGTGGTGAGACCCCTTACTTCGGAGGCCCATCTCACCTTCTGTTAATCCCCATATGAATCTTCTTATTTCTGTAAAGGTAGATTCTTAAAGTAATGGTCTTGCCCTTAATTTAACCATGATGTACATTAATATCGTACCAAGTTAGGTCCTCTTTCCCCCGACGAGGTAATGATGAAGGAGGAACTGTGTTCCTAGTTTCTAGAACTTTGTTATGAAGAATGGTTTGGTCTCAATGAATTTCCTTTTTCCAAGGTGAGGAAGAAGCAAGTTGATACTCATGCCCTCGTGAGTAAGGTCGGTCAGGCGTAAAGGAAAAAGATTTTTTGTGCGGAGGGAGTCCTATTGTTTTTTAACATGTGTGATTGCCTTGTTGGGTTATCAGTGATAGAGTGTGGATAAATCGCTTGATAAAACTCGATACATCACTTAGTAAATACGTGAGCAATACTATATTTGTGTGTGTGATTGAAAAGTTGGGTTGAGGTTAAGGATCTTCCAAGTTAAAGAATCAAAAAAGCAAAATCCCAATAGCCCAATTAATGTTGTGGCCTTTTTCTGTGTTTGAGTATGATTCTCCTTGTGTTGGTATTTTAGAAGTAGCACGAGATTCATCGAGAATTAATTTAATAAGCAACGATGGTTTCCCATAAATGCTAGGTTCCTAGTTAGCTAAGAGTAATGAATCTTGAATTGTGAGGAAACCTTGGGTTGAGTAAGTTCACCTAGAGATGTGATATTTGTAACACCTTGATATTTTGATTTAATTATTTAATTCATTATTTGACGCTTTGATGTGATTACATGAATTACGGTGATTTATATATGATATTATGTGACGTGAGACGTTTATGTTGATGTGTGTGGGTAGTAGAATTAAGATGTTAGTTAGAATAATAATATAATTTCTAATTAGCATTGTTATTATTTAAATTACATAAAATAAGATATATTTTAAGATAAGTTAGTAAGGACGTAATTGGAAGTTCATAATAAGGGTCCTAAGGCTAACTAGGTAAAAAGAGAGAAAGGGAGACAAATTCATTAGTCGTAGAATTGGAGAAAATGTGAAGAGAAAAGAGAGATATGGCAAGAGAGGATAAGAAGAACGACCATGGAATTTGGGGAAGATAAACGATCAAGATAATAATCTAAGGTAAGGGGGTTATCCTAATTATTATGTTTGATTTAAGGGATCGATAATCGTATGTTGGTTTTGGGTTGAGATGTTATGATGAATTGATGATGTTAAGGAATTACCATGATGAATTGCTTGATTTGTATGGTTACCTGATATATGATGTTGTTGTTTGTTGTGTTGGTGAATGGTATCATGATTTAGATTCAAAAACCTCCATTAACATGATTTAAAAGGTTTAGGGTTGATGAAGATGATTGGAAATATAATGAAGGGTTAATACTACTTTACCCCCCTGCCATATAAGCGAGATTCGGTTTACCCCCCTCTAAAAAAAAAACTTATTGGACAAACCTTGCAAAATAAAGATTCCATCAAATTTCACCCTGATCAATTTTTTTGGCTAAGATTCTTAGAATCTTGCCTACGTGGCATTTTTGGTAGTGCTGACTGTACAACACATTGCTTATGGGGCACAGTCAGCACTGCCACGTGGAATTTATTATTTTTTTTAATTTTTTTTTGAAAAATTTTTTTATTAATTTTTTTTAATAAAAGTTTAATATTTTTTTTATTAATTTTGTTGATTTTTTTAATTTTTTTTTTTTAAAATTATTATTTTTTTTACGTTTTTATTATATATAAATTATAAAAAAATTGAAAAAGAATTATAAAAAATTGGAAAAATTTAAAAAAAATTACGTTTTTACGTTTTTATTAATTTTTTTTCCAAAATTGTTTTACTGTTTTTTTTATTATTTTTAAAATTTATTTTTATTATATATAAATTCGCAGGTATTTTCAAATCCGTAGGTAAATCCACAGGTATTGTCAAATTCGCAGGTAAATCCGCATGTATTTTTAAAGGTAAATCCGCAGGTAATTTTAAATTCGTAGTTAAATCCGCAGGTATTGTCAAATCCGTAGGTAAATCCGCAGGTATTTTTAAATCCGTAGGTAAATCCGCAGGTATTGTCAAATTCGTAGGTAAATCCGCAGGTATTGTCAAATTCGCAGGTAAATTCGCAGGTAAATCCGCAGGTAAATTCGCAAGTAAATTCCCAGGTATTGTCAAATTCGTAGGTAAATCCGCAGGTATTGTCAAATCCGTTGGTGAATCCGCAGGTATTTTTAAATCCGTACGTAAATCCGCAGGTACTGTCAAATATTTTTTAAAAACGTAAAAAAAATTAAATTTTTTTAAAAAAAATATTATTTTTTTTTTTAAAAAAAAAATTAATTTTAAAAAAAAAATTAATTTTTTAAAAAAAAAAATATTAATTTTAAAAAAAATTCAAAAAAAAAAAATAAATTCCACGTGGCAGTGCTGACTGTGCCACATTGCTTATGTGTTGTACAGTCAGCACTACCAAAAATGCCACGTAGGCAAGATTCTAAGAATCTTGACCAAAAAAACTGATCAGGGTCAATATTGATGGAATCTTTATTTTGCAAGGTTTGTCCAATAAGTTTTTTTTTAGAGGGGGGTAAACCGAATCTTGCTTATATGGCAGGGGGATAAAGTAGTATTAACCCTATAATGAATAATTGTGTTTTGTGTTTTAAATGATTAATACATGTTAGAACTAGGTTAATAGACCTTAAATCGCAGAAAAATAATGATTAAGATCAGTTTTTGGGAAAAGATTTGAGTCTGGTTTGATGCTGGTCGTGCAAGAATTTTCTGCAGAATCGTAGAGCCCGCTTAGCACGGTGGATCCCGCTTAGCATGGTATGGTCGTGCTTAGTGCGGTCCCTGAAAAATGAAATTTATTATTTTTGAAAATTGATTTCAGAATATGGTAATTTATATTTTATTAGAATTTCTCGGAATTTTCTAGAATTTACTATGCACGGTTGGGTAGGTCTATAGGGTATTTTGTATGAAACTTGAATTTGTGAATTCTTGTGTTTTATACTTGATTCTAGTGAATGTTGTTGTGTTGATTGATAACATGATTATTTGGTGATTTGTGTGTGGAGTTGAATAAGATGCGTATGATGTATATGTTGAGTGTTGGTGTGACTTTGATGAATACATGAATGATGATGCCATTTTGACTAGTCGTGGTCGTTGATTTTGAGACGTTGAGCATCATACATTCATAGTATAATTGTAGGATGAAAGTCCAGTGATATTGTAGGACCTTGGTCCACTGTTCACCTTAATCCCATTGTATGGATTGAGTGCGTTTTGTGTTGAGCTCCGGTTCCAAGCGAGAATCGATCCTATGGTGGGGATCTTTGGAGGACAATGACGGAGTCATCAGTGATGATTTGGTACCACATGCATGAGTCCATTGTTGTTTCATTGCATTGTTGTCATGATGTATGATTTGATGATATTGATTATTTGTGATGTGGCGTATCTAATTGATAATTGTGATTGAATCATATGATGATGTGGTGAATAGGTGATGATGTGCATGTGTGGGTAAGTATGCGTATATGATGGATACATTGTATCGGTATATGTTTGGTTGATGATCTGTATTCGACTACTATATTTATTCCTTATGTTTGACATAATGATTATGAAATACTCACCCTTTCTGTTTGAATATTGCCTCCACGTGGGTAACACACAGGTAATCAGGAGTAGTCCGTTGAAGTTAAAGGATAGCTTCATGGCGTCCTTTTACCGTTTTTTAGATTGAAGAGAGTCTTGCTCTGATACGTACATCGGGGATGGGGTCGTTATATTTTGAACTATTATGTTCTCTTTGAGTATTTGAGTTGATTTACACTTTGATGTTGATGCTTTGAGTTGTAACTCATGAACCATGATGTCCAGTTGATGTTTTTGAAGTTTATTCTAAAGATGTTTTAGATTATAAATTCCGCTACGAAGTATTTGAATAAATGTGTTGAGTTGTCATTCGATGTATGTTTTTAAATTGATGCAACCCATGTTACGGAGCAGGAATATTATCAGTGATGTTTTTATGATGATGTGACACCCTTGTTGGTGATTTTATTTGATGTTAATTCGTATTATATTGCGAATGTTCCTTGTGGGTTAGAAGGGTGTTACAATATTTGGACATGAAGTATACCCTAATAGGTATGTGTAGCAAATAATCAGTTTCGAGGGAAACCAAGTTTAGACTTGTGTTAGGAGTGTCAAGGCATTAAGTATGCCTTGAGCAATCTACCATAATCAGGAGCGATAGGTATTCAATTATGTGACCTGGATGCATGATTTTATAAAGTCGTGATTAGGGAAGGATGTTGTTTAGCTATTGGACCTCTGGTACCCAAACTTAGACCTATATATGAGGTTGTAACCGGGGAAACACATTCCATATAGCTAGTGGAACCTCCATAACCCAAACTCAGACCCATGAGAAAGTTTGCGACCAGGGAAAGAAGCTTCGTCGTGTAAGGAACTTTGTGACTCAAACTCAGACTTATGAGAAGTCGTGACCAAGGAAAGATGTTCCTTGTTAGGGGAAAGTCTGTGACCCGAACTGAAACCCATGTGAGAGGTTGTGACTGGGGAAAAACATTCCTCATTTCATGATATGTCTGTAACCCAAACTCAAACTCATGTGAGGGTTGTGACAAGGGGAAGACCTATCATGTGATTATTTGTAAACTCCCGAGCTAGATAGTAGGTTAGATTGAACCCGACTTATGATCTCACACGACATAAGATCGATTAAATCTCAAATCTTTGATACTTGCATGATCATATGATGTGCAGAGTAAAGAAAGTGTTTTATATAAATCGAATAAGGCTTAAAAACCATTTAGAGCTGAGTGGACCCATATGATAAGGGAGCTCCACTGAGATTTAGTAGCTCACCTCATTCTCATTGTTTATTTTCAGATAAGCAGGTATTGACTGAATGGAGAAGCGGTATGGATGAAAGACATTGAAGACTTTTCCCTGTGTTTTAGTTCCGCCGTGTATTATGTTTTTATATCATATTGTATCATTATCATATTACATGTTAAGTATGCGAAGTTCTTGTACTAGTGCAATTTCGTATATTGTTGAGTTATATTTGATACTAGTAATTACATACAGAGTAGTATGATTCTAGGCACATATAACTTGGGGGATTACATGAAAGTTGCTTGGGTCAGTTTTAAATTCCTTTTTTTTATTAGTATAATATATTACATCATATTATTATTTTTTGGTTTTTATATAATATTTATTAGTTTAATTTATTTGTTTAATTTATTATTTCATATTTTACATCAAACTTATTTTTATTGCGAATTTATCGATTTAATTGAATCGGGTCAATTCATCTTATTTTTGAAACCATAAATTTAAATTGAATTGAACCACATGTACTTATATTTTAGACATATATATTTTTCACCTTAAAATCAATTTAAACAGTACTGCAAACAAAGTAGGCCCGTTTATATTTTAGTTTTTTCATATTTTTTAAAAAACAAGACCATGCAGGTATTTAAAAGCAGGGCCGTCCCAAACAATTTGGAGGCCCTATTCTAATATACAAAATTATATTTAAAGAATAAATTTTAAAAATAATGTTTATTTTTGTTTTTCTTCTTTTTTTTTTTCGTTTATTTTTATATATATAAAAAGTTGGTGAAGAACGAGTAATGGATTATACCTTCAATCAAAGGTACAAGAAATAAAGAGAGATCTATTATTAAAAAAAATAGAGTATAATTATATTATTCACAATTTGATTTGATTTGATACATGGTAAATATTCTATTTTATAATTGTGAAAAGTTTAAGATATGTTCTAATCATAGTCAATTAACTATTTAGATTCAAGGAAGATTAAATATAATAATCATTATGTTTTGACTGAAAAATAATTTAGATAAAAATAAATAAAATAATTCAGTATTAAAATAAATAAATGTTAGTTCCTTTTATTTTTAATAGAATTACTTTGTTTTTTAATCTAATAATATTAGATTCATATTTGATAAATTATATTATTGTATATTATTAGTTTGAAGTTTATGATGTTAAATACTATTATTAAAATGTGAGGTAAAAAAACTGAACGATTATAAGTTTTTTTAGTCAAGTAAAATGAAACTTAATTGCTTCGTTACTTGAAAATAAGAAAGAGGAAAGATAGATAAAGTAGGTTGGAGCGGTAAAAAGAGAGAGAAGTTTGGTTGTCAAATATAAAAGTACTAGTACTACATAAGTATAAGGTCCCACATATGAGATTTGTGGTAATCTTTGTTACATCTTACGTGACATCTTATATATAAATGCAAGGTTGTCATGATGACAACCCTAGCCATGTGTCATCATGATAACAACTATTGGCAATCTTTGACACATGTCACTCTAATATCAATCATAATTCTATTTTTTTAAAAATTGATTTTACATTAATAATTATTAATAAAAACTCTAATTTATAAGTACAAACTCTAATTATACAAATTCTATACTAAGATAAATAATAATAATAATAATTATATTTATAATAATAATAATAATATAATAATAATAATAATAATAATATTTAACCACCAGTATTAATAATATAATTAACAAATTATTAAGAGCAAATTATACAAACTTACCCGTACATCGCACGGGCAAACTACTAGTTATACGTAACATTCAACAATTAAGTTTAAACTTTTCCAACTTACTAAAAGATAAAATATACAACTTTTTTTTCTGGTAAAATTGAGGCCCTATAAAATTAAGAGGCCCTGTGCATCAGCCCTTGTTGCACATGCTATAAGCCGGCCCTGTTTAAAAGTATAAACATCTTATTTTTAAAGTGTATTTGGTATCATCATCATATTTTGCATTAGGACTATCATATCCCCTTTTAGATTTCATGGCAATGTATGAGCAAGAAAATAAAGCAATTTTACAGATAGGCAGAAGTCCTTATAAAATGAAATTTTGAATTCCTTTTTATTCAAAGTTCATATACGAACAAATACAAGATCTCGTGCAAAAACAACCATTTTTTATTAGGTCAATCGTATCGCAAGAAAATACCAAAATAAAACTACAAAATGAAATAAGGATTAAGATCCATCTAAGTATTCTTTATTGTCATGACAATCTTAATCACCAATGTTGCAAATATATACTTTGTTCGCAACATAACCCACCTACCTGGATTATGACCACTAATATTACCAAACGAAAATGGTAAGAAAAATAGCATAAAGTAACTCAAAAATTGGAACAATTAAAAGCCATAATAATATGAAAGTAGGAGTTTCAGGGACCATAAAGTAAGGGAACGCTATAACAGCTGATCCCAAATGAAAAATCATAAGAACAATTGCTAAAACTCTATTGTCGTTGAATCGATTGGATTTTTTCATTTTATCTTACAAGTGTGATCTAATGAATTGTGAAGAGGGTTTCAAAAATTTTAATATATTTAAAATAAAATTAGTTCAAAGAATACTTCAATATAAAAAGAAATTGAAAGTAGTGACTATTGCATTTTACTGTTCATAAAATATTAATGGTAAATATATTGTTGATGTGTAGTGCAATGAACCTTTAATTACTTAAAATAGTTACAAATATTCATTGGTACAAATGCTTATTCCCATTTGATAAATCATCTAAAGTGTTTTTAAATTGGTTTTTAAATTACAGAATGAATAAAACATTCAACATTCATGTATAAACACCTTATTAGTAAAATAAAAATAATAATTTTAATTGTAAATAAGATGATAATAATAATAATAATAATAATAATAGTTAATATTAAAAAAATGTGATTATTTTTTACTAAAAAAAAGTTATGCATAAAATTTTTGAAATAGAACCAAAAATTTATCAAATAAGATAGCAATAATAGAGTGCAAATGTGAAGAAAAAAATATGTTATATACTCTTATATAAGTTAGAATTATAGATAAAGATTTAAATCACATATCTTGTCAGATATATAATTTTGAATTTTTGGACTATCACAGTCTTTAAATAATTAAATATTTTTATTATTTGTCATTATTGTTTTGAAAATAATGTATATGGATGGTAAAGTAGTGACAATGTAAAAAAAAATTACAATGAAAACTTATGATAACTATATTTTATAAATAATATATATTATAGTTTATTTTTAAATATATCTAAAACATTATTATTAAATAATAAATGTATTCCGCTTTGGATTATAGTTGGATGTAATTGATGAACTGAGATTCTTTAATCGGTGATGTTGATCTCTGATATGGTGGTGCGGGGGTGGGCCTTCAAGGTTAGTACTCCAATGTCCAAGTCAAATTTAAGATGAGTGAAGTGAAAGTGGAGATCAGAAAAGTGTACCTTACTTTTTATGTGGAATGACTTTATACCTTTGGTCAAGTGGAGTGGATTTGAGTTGATTTTGGGCATTGACATTTTGGGCCTTCGGCCGACCCAAAATAGTTGCTCCCAAGACTTTACCAAACATGAGGGATCCGGGAAAACCTTAATCGATTGCGGTCAACCTTCAAAAAGGTCGTTCGATTCCAACTAGAAGTGAAACGCTTAGAGTCAGATGAAAAAGTAATGGGGAACTAGAGAATTAAATGCATTTCTATCAATGAAACATTTCACTACTTTCTTTTGATAGGTAGGAAGTAGGATGGCACGGCTAGATAAGGCATGGTTTTGCTTATAGTGTATTTCAGTGCGCTTGAGTTTGCTTGAATTTCCAAGGAGAAATTGAGTTGTTGATTTAGTAACTCCTCTTCCTCACTAATCTGGATTGTTTAATAATATTTTCCTTTAAATAGGAAGAGTTAGACACTTGTAGCGAAATTGGTGAGACTAGAGTCGTGGGAAAGACTTAGCTCATTTTTAAACAGAGTCGCCATCGCGCTTTATTGTTTCCAAAATGGAATGGATGAAAGAGCGAATAAAACCCACAAAAGTTTTTAAAATCAAAACTAATAAACTTATCAGAGTTCTGGCTATGGAAGGTTTGTTATACAAGGGGAAGGTTTTAAGTGAAGGTGGAGAAAAACACAAGAAAGAGGGGGATTGAATTGTGTTCTTTATCAATTAAAATTCCCTTTCTTTTAAATTCTTTTCTTTCTTCTTTGTATCTCATCTTCTGGATATGCTTTTGAGTTGCGGAAGCATGCTTGGAATGTAGTTGCATAACCAATGAGATATTCAATTTAACTTCTTTACATATTATCAGAACTTCTGACTAGATCAGTATAGTTCTGAATATGTTTGCATGACTTGAACAGAGTTAATTGAATAGTGCAAAAAGTAAAAGACACGTTTATTTTTATCCTGGTTCACCTTCTAACTAAGGCTACCTCCAGTCCACCTTCTTCAGGTGATTTGCCTCTCAACAGAGGTCTTAATCCACTATAACCAAATCATGATTGCAACTGCACGATCCTCCTTCGTGACTCACAACCTGCACAACCAACTGTTGTGACTAACCATCTGGACAATAACCCGTTCAGTGATCTCCGCGAGATATAACGTTCATTGACTCAAGAACCCTGCACAAGCTACCCGCGAGTGACTAACCCTTAGTTGACTGAACCGTTCAGTGATCCCAGTAGGATATAACGTTCATCACACTAGTAACCTGCACAACCAACTGTTGTGACTAACTTCTGATAATGAACCGTTCAGGGATCCCAGCAGGATATAACGTTCATCTATCTTTTGGAGATAATAGGTGTGCTTCTTAATCAAGGAGATGGTGTCATATTCTCAAAACGTATGTTTACGACTCACTGACTAAAAGTAACTTCTGGAGCCTAAACAATCTATCAGAAGTTTCCTAAGATATAACACACTACGAGCAACAACTCTATGTGTTTTACAATCAATAACAAGAACAATACATAGACTTGTAGTCTTCTATTCTTGAACTTCTGGATGAGATCTTCTTCATTTTTTTATAAGCATATTAAGAGACAACGCTCTTGTGTTGAATGCTTCTTGTCAGGATCTTCATCTTCAAATCTTCTTAAGTTGATTTAGAGCAACAACTCTATTTATATTTTCTTCTTCAAGTGATCTTCATTTTTTTCTAAGAGCAGATTAAAAACATCAACTCTTGTATTAATTGCTTCTTTCAGTTTGGTCTTTTCTCATCAGAGTAAGGAGATTAGAGCTTCAGCTCTTAGAGTTAATTCCTTCTTGTAAGACCATCTTCTTTTCTTCTTCAAGCAGATATGGAGCACTAGCTCCTATGTTGATTGCTTCTTGATTGTAAATCTTCATATTCTTCTTGAATACTGATCATGAAGCTTGTTACAGCTGATAACATATTAGAACTGATCAGATATCCATGGATTTCTTGTAACTCTATTGGAGGATTCTGCTTAACAGCAGAGATTTCATCTTTACTCATTTCAGGCCTATGGTTTTTGTATAACAACACAGTGGATCATCACATACTGAGTATGTGTTTCCTCTTGTGGAGCTTCTAATGCATGATTTCATATTTCTTCATTGATACTTTTATGCTCAGCTTCTCTCTAAAGATTTTCTCTCAGGATCTCTCATTTTCTGCTCTCTATGGATGTATCCTAGATACATACTCTGATGCTCACTCTAGATGCATACACGGACACATGCCAGAATGCATACCTTCAAGTATGAAGTTTTGATCTATTTATAGAGCTTGGTATGTTACCGTTGGAATCTAGCCGTTGAGATTTGTTCGAATGTTGTTTTGAATGCTTCGTCTAGACAGAGCCTTTTGTGACATGTGTTGTTCTTAGCAGAACCTTATCCTCATCATGATGATTACAGTTGATGGCGTGCTTCTTAGGTTAAGCTTGTCTTTTCAATGCGCTGCATGTGGGTTGCTTCTTCTTTCAGCCTTGGGAGTTGTTCCTTTTAAGTATTGCAACTGTTTTGCATGTGATGATTTTTCTAGCGACTCTCCCTTAGATTCTAAGCTCTTTATATTTTACTCAATTTGTATGTTGAGCCGTAGATTCTTCATTGGCTTGTAGATGACTTCAACTGATGTTTGTATTTTGAATGTCGCTGCGTTGTAGCTTCAGAACTTGTAACTTCAGAACTTCTGATCTTTCTTCGTGCATGATCTTCTGATCTCAACCAAATCTTCTTATAGTTGCGTGCTCTTTCTAAATAAGCTTATTTCCCATCTTTGCTTGTTTGCTTCTTTATCTGCTGTCTTTGGTAGTTGATGTGTTTTGGATCAGAACATCAGATGAATGATGTTTAGCTTCGTCGATCTTTTGGATGTAGTTGTCGTATTCTTTTTCTGATGAATCCTGTATAAGATTTATAACATAGTATATGCACACTAAATGAAACGATTAGTAATAAAATTGTTACTCACAAAATATATGCTTGTTATCATCAAAACTAGATTCTGAACATAGATTCTCAATCTTGTTCTAACATTAAGCACCCTTCATATCCATGGTACTCTATGGGAACCTCTTTGTCTTATGTTATTGTCTTTTTTTTATACATACCTTTTTTTTTTTAAATCCTATGTGAAAAAACTTGTTTGAAATAGAGGGTGGGGATGGGAAGAGAAGTTTTTGAAAGTGAGCTCGATAAGATATTGCATCTTAGGCCTACATACCCCTTAAGTGCAATAGGGAAGTCAGAGCTTTTGTAGTCTCTAAAAAAAGAAAATAAAAGGGGGCCAAAGTGGCCAAAATATTTTTGGGTGTGAGCTTTAAAATACTCACAAGTTTTTTTAAAAGAGGGTTAAGCTTTAAAATACTTAACAAGTTTAAAAAGGGATTAGGCTTTAAAATACCTATTAAGTTTAAAAGGTTAAGCTTTAAAATACTTAACAATTTTAAAATAAAAAGGGACCAAACTTTAAAATACAAGGTCAATGGGTTAGGAGAAGTTTCACCGGGAATAATTCTTCTCTTAACACCAAGGTTTAAAAACCAAAGACCTAGCTTTAACAATACAAAGATCAATGGACTAAGAATAGTTTCACCGAGAATAATTCTATTCTTAGTACCAAGGTTTGAAAACAAAAGTATTTGGTTAAGCTTTAACAATACTAAACCATAAAACAAGTGAAAAGCTTTAAAATACTTAACATAAAAATAAAAGAGATTAGAAAAGAGTTTTAGTACCTTTGACAATTTAGTCAATATCATTCCCATCCTTTTGGACAAAACAACAAACTTAAGCAATTAACAATTAACACCTCAAGTGTGTGTGTGTGTGTGTGTGTGTGTGTGTGTGTGTGTGTGTGTGATATCATGTGGCACAAGAACAAACAAGTGAGTATGATAATCAACAAATAAGAGTGATGGATGTATCTAAACCCTTGGATTCAAACTCATGTATGAATGATGAATGATTGATATGATGAGATAAATATGGGGTTAGATAAACAATAAGAGAAATTAACAAGATAATGATTAAAATAGCAATTAAGTACAAAACAAGGATTAAATTAACAAGTATGTACAAGATGACAAACTAATTTAATCATGAATAAACAAAGATCAACATGTTTTTTGGATTAGGGTTTTAAACCTAGATTTTTGAATTAGGGTTTTAAAATTAGGGTTTAAACATAACTCCTAAACCTAATTAATTTTAATTGTTAAATACCAATTTCTTTAAGAGAAATGGTCTAAGGGTACATAAAGAATTCAAAGACATCCTATTCTAACCCTAAACAAACATTTACAAAACATTCACAAAGTTATATGAAAGAAATAATCAAAACAAAACAATTTTTAGTTGATTTTCTTAACATAAAAGACATGTTTTAATTAATTTTTAAATAAAGAAATAATAAATATTTTTTGGGATTTTTTAACATGGTATGAAAATACATGAAATAAATAAATCACACAAAAAAAGAAGGGATAGAAAATGTTAAATCTACTATATTTAGTGATTTTTTGAAGTTGTGAAGAAAATAACACAAATAAGTGATAAATAAATTAAAGGAGTATGGTCACTAGGGTTTGAACTCAGGACCTTGGACTTACTACTCAAAAGCTTTACCACTGGGCCAACGCGCTATAGGTGAAAGAAGAGTGAGCCCAATTGTTTATGATTCAAAATAAGTTGTAAAACATTGAAAATAAAAAAATAAAAAGGTTTGGGGCGAGGGGGATTCGAACCCCAGATCTAAGGGTCAGGTAGCGCTTTAAGGGCAACAGTGGTAACCAAGTGAGCTGTAACGATGTAGTCGTTTAGCAAACAACTTCAATTCAATATATTTTAAAAAAAGTGCGCGAAATGGAATTTGAAATTCCCAGCAACTTCATCTTATTCGTTGAAGAAGAACAAGAACAACAACCATGGCCAAGTTTGAATTTCTTTAAAACTCAGTCTTTTTTAACAAAATAAAGTGCTAACATGCTCAGAAATCAGTCACGAGTTCAACCATACAATTATCAAACATTAATTCGAATTAAAACTCATGAGTTTTTGGAATGTAACTATGAACCCTAAAAATAGATTTTCAAATTAAACACTGAATTCAAACAATTAAGCCCCAAGACTTTAGAGCTTTTAATCCTCACATTATTCTAAGTAGAATGGCAACAAGAACTGATTAAAACAATGCTCAAACACATATGCATGAATTTAAGGAAGATACCTCTGAAAATGGATTTTTGATCCTATGTTAGAGGTGTTGCAGAGCTGCCAAACCTATCTGGAATCCTTCAACAATGTCCAAGGAAGCTTTCTGGACACTTGGAATGGATTGATCACCTTTTCTTCTTCAAACCCGATACCACCTACAAACACAAAAATTTATGCCTAGAACTCAATTTTCTAGGTGTTGCAGATTCAAAACAGATATTTGAATAGCTTCTATATGTGATATAGAAGGTATCCAACACAAAAAAAGCAAGAAACGCATGAGCCAATTTCAAAATCCAAACTTTGGTTCAAAGAGGCATTTTTGTGAAATTTTGAATGGTGATTTTCTGTTTAGGGAGTTTGGCAAGTGTTTAAGGGTTATGGATAGCTTCCAAATGATAAATAGAAGCTATTTAAATGGTTGATTTGGTTTGGAAGTGTTTAGTTTTGATTTTGGAAAGTTATTAGCTTAAATGAAGCTTTAATGGAGTGAAAATGGTGGATTTTGGTTAAGGGACCTTTGAGAGGTTAAGGAAGGTATAGACACCTTCTAAATGATGTTTAGAAGTTGTCTAAACCTTTGGTTGACACCCAGAACTTGTGGAACTCAAAATCACAATGAAAATGCAAAGATTGAGAAAATGAGAATCTCAAGTGAGGTAGTGACTTGGAGAATTCTGGTGTAATTGATCAAGGGAGTGATACCCTCTATTTATAGGCAAGATTTAGGGTTTGTGGGGGGGGGGATCTCAGAAGTTTGAATCTCACATGTGATCTTGTACCATCTTGCTTCTTTGTGAAGAAATGAGAAAGTTATGGTTTCAATGGATGGTACAAACTTTAAGCATGCTTGCAAGGAATTTGATATGATCTTAGAGGCTTGTGTCATACCCCAAAATTTTCCCTCCTATATTCAATCAAAGATCCCTCATTTCATCTTCAATAACTCAAGGCTCAAGGGTTCTTCTCAAGTCACTCTCTCCAAATCGAGGGTCTCAAAACTAGGGTTTTCATTTTATCAAAGGATTGTGAATATTCAAGGCCTAAAATGGATCTCAAAGTGTCTCATATGTCTCCAAGTATCTCCATGTCAAAAGTCTAAGCCCAATTCCAAAGATTACTCATTCAAAAGCTCAGATGATCCACAGTCAACTAGTTTGACCCAAAAGTCAACCATAATCAAAGCACAGTCAAAACCTCTCAAATTTGGTCAACATCAAGTATGTGAGGTTATATCCATCATTTGATCAAAGTTTGATCATGATCCATCAATAGAAACTCAGAAATGAACAAACGCAAAAAGGTTCAAATTAGGGTTTCTTTAGGATAAAGTCAACTCAACTTTGACTGACCATAACTTTCACATAGAATATCAGAAATTCCTCACTCAAAGCTTATTTAGAAGGAAATTGGATTCTCTACAACTTTGTCTCTCACAAGCCAAGGCCAGAAATGCTTCATTTGGGAGATATGATACAAAAGATTATAGGTCCTTTTCAAACATCAATCAAAAGCAGTTTTTTGTCAAAGGACATATGATCAAGATAAAATCTCCAAATGAAAAATATGTTTCAAAGTGGCTTATAGGGGACATCTTGAGGTTTCCAAAAAGTCCTAGAACTCTCTCATACCTTAAAAAATTGAGGGAGATATGCCTCGTCAAAGTTGGACGATTTTGAAGGAAATATGTGAAACAAAAGTGGTCCAAAATGATTATTTTTGCAAATGGGCCTATCTTGTTATGATCCAAACTTGCTTATAAGAATACTAAGAACCTCTAAATCCATCCCCACATTTTTATAGTTTTTATTTATATTTATTTGAATTTTAGTCAATTAAAAGGCAAATAAATTAAGTAAAAATATAAAATAAATGGATGAAAGTATATGGCTTTGGTATTGATCAAATAAAAGCCCAAATAATCACCATGGGAGGTCCAAAAATATGCAGCCTTTGAGATGGGGAGAGATGAGTCAAAAATAAGGAGATTTGGTCATATTTTCAAACAAAATTAAAACCTTACTAACAAGTCAAGATCCAAGCCCAAACCTTTAACCTAATGCTTCTAATATATATGCATATTAATCCTAATGAGAAGAGGGACGAAAAATTAGAAAGAGGCAAGGGTTCTAAAGAATGCAAAGATCACATAAACTTGTCAAAATTCGAATCCTAATAGGGAGGCCTCCTCAGAGCTTTTGAAGGCGTTCCATCTTATTCTAGAGGTAAGGAGAGGTAAGGGGGATCCTTTGAACAGTCCCATGCTCATCATACAGTTATATACACGTCCATGTTTCTTTAAGTTATGTTCATTATCGTTTTTTATTTGTAGCTTGTTTTAATTAAAACTAATATCCCTAATAAGTTTGTATGATGTTTTAGATGCGGTTTGAGTATTTATTTACAGTTTTTGGGACCAAGAGCTTGAATCACCATTGTTAGGGCAAAGGAACACAAAGCATTCGTGTTCATGGTTCCAAGCATTTTTAAGACAAATAGAAGGCACCATTGATTTCAGAACGTAGTAATTATGAGATCTGGGTTATTTATTTGTTAAGATAACATTGTTTTGTCCGAATTAAATTATGTGTTTATATTATTGAAACACCATGAAACCGTGACTTTGAGGATGATTTAATACATGATATACCGTGTTATTTGCTCCAAATTAATGATGTTTGTGTTCATGGCATTTAGTACTACAATTTTGGTTCAAATTTTGTTTGATTTCGTGGAGAATCGAGGGAGTTATGGTCATGAGAAGATGAAGGAGGGAGCTGCGTTTTTGCGCCATGGAGGAGTCTTTCACGATACAATTATGCAGTATCATGAGGAAGACGGACAGCTGCCACCGCGAGATTGGTTGGCCAGAGGGATGGGGCCCGCGCTGGTTTGCTTTGATTTTTCCATTCATATCATTGTTTTTTTATTTGTTTAATTCGATGTGCATTATTGACAATTAACAGCGATTGGTTCATTGGTGTGGAGTGCTATTGGTAACCAAGGGGTCCAGGGTTCAACTCCTGGCCCCTGCAATATTTTTTTAGTTAAATCGATCTCCTATAATCCCATCTAATGCCATATACAATTGGGGCCAGGTTTCTTTATTATTTATTTTGTTATTTACCTCATTATAATTAATTGTTTAAATCAATAATATGGTTTAATCTATTTGATTTAATTTATCTATTAAAATTAGGATTAGGAATACGTTAAGTCTTTGGATTTATTTTCCTGATTATATTCCCGATTATTCGACTATTTCGACTAATTTGTTTAATTAGTTTTAATAAGTATTAAATCACAGAAAACCTAGGAACCCTTATTAACCATTAGGGTTCGTCCAATCCCATTTGGCCAAAGTGTTAGAAATTAAATTATTAATAAAAACTCTAATTTATAAGTACAAACTCTAATTATACAAATTCTATACTAAGATAAATAATAATAATAATAATTATATTTATAATAATAATAATAATATAATAATAATAATAATAATAATATTTAACCACCAGTATTAATAATATAATTAACAAATTATTAAGAGCAAATTATACAAACTTACCCGTACATCGCACGGGCAAACTACTAGTTATACGTAACATTCAACAATTAAGTTTAAACTTTTCCAACTTACTAAAAGATAAAATATACAACTTTTTTTTCTGGTAAAATTGAGGCCCTATAAAATTAAGAGGCCCTGTGCATCAGCCCTTGTTGCACATGCTATAAGCCGGCCCTGTTTAAAAGTATAAACATCTTATTTTTAAAGTGTATTTGGTATCATCATCATATTTTGCATTAGGACTATCATATCCCCTTTTAGATTTCATGGCAATGTATGAGCAAGAAAATAAAGCAATTTTACAGATAGGCAGAAGTCCTTATAAAATGAAATTTTGAATTCCTTTTTATTCAAAGTTCATATACGAACAAATACAAGATCTCGTGCAAAAACAACCATTTTTTATTAGGTCAATCGTATCGCAAGAAAATACCAAAATAAAACTACAAAATGAAATAAGGATTAAGATCCATCTAAGTATTCTTTATTGTCATGACAATCTTAATCACCAATGTTGCAAATATATACTTTGTTCGCAACATAACCCACCTACTTGGATTATGACCACTAATATTACCAAACGAAAATGGTAAGAAAAATAGCATAAAGTAACTCAAAAATTGGAACAATTAAAAGCCATAATAATATGAAAGTAGGAGTTTCAGGGACCATAAAGTAAGGGAACGCTATAACAGCTGATCCCAAATGAAAAATCATAAGAACAATTGCTAAAACTCTATTGTCGTTGAATCGATTGGATTTTTTCATTTTATCTTACAAGTGTGATCTAATGAATTGTGAAGAGGGTTTCAAAAATTTTAATATATTTAAAATAAAATTAGTTCAAAGAATACTTCAATATAAAAAGAAATTGAAAGTAGTGACTATTGCATTTTACTGTTCATAAAATATTAATGGTAAATATATTGTTGATGTGTAGTGCAATGAACCTTTAATTACTTAAAATAGTTACAAATATTCATTGGTACAAATGCTTATTCCCATTTGATAAATCATCTAAAGTGTTTTTAAATTGGTTTTTAAATTACAGAATGAATAAAACATTCAACATTCATGTATAAACACCTTATTAGTAAAATAAAAATAATAATTTTAATTGTAAATAAGATGATAATAATAATAATAATAATAATAGTTAATATTAAAAAAATGTGATTATTTTTTACTAAAAAAAAGTTATGCATAAAATTTTTGAAATAGAACCAAAAATTTATCAAATAAGATAGCAATAATAGAGTGCAAATGTGAAGAAAAAAATATGTTATATACTCTTATATAAGTTAGAATTATAGATAAAGATTTAAATCACATATCTTGTCAGATATATAATTTTGAATTTTTGGACTATCACAGTCTTTAAATAATTAAATATTTTTATTATTTGTCATTATTGTTTTGAAAATAATGTATATGGATGGTAAAGTAGTGACAATGTAAAAAAAAATTACAATGAAAACTTATGATAACTATATTTTATAAATAATATATATTATAGTTTATTTTTAAATATATCTAAAACATTATTATTAAATAATAAATGTATTCCGCTTTGGATTATAGTTGGATGTAATTGATGAACTGAGATTCTTTAATCGGTGATGTTGATCTCTGATATGGTGGTGCGGGGGTGGGCCTTCAAGGTTAGTACTCCAATGTCCAAGTCAAATTTAAGATGAGTGAAGTGAAAGTGGAGATCAGAAAAGTGTACCTTACTTTTTATGTGGAATGACTTTATACCTTTGGTCAAGTGGAGTGGATTTGAGTTGATTTTGGGCATTGACATTTTGGGCCTTCGGCCGACCCAAAATAGTTGCTCCCAAGACTTTACCAAACATGAGGGATCCGGGAAAACCTTAATCGATTGCGGTCAACCTTCAAAAAGGTCGTTCGATTCCAACTAGAAGTGAAACGCTTAGAGTCAGATGAAAAAGTAATGGGGAACTAGAGAATTAAATGCATTTCTATCAATGAAACATTTCACTACTTTCTTTTGATAGGTAGGAAGTAGGATGGCACGGCTAGATAAGGCATGGTTTTGCTTATAGTGTATTTCAGTGCGCTTGAGTTTGCTTGAATTTCCAAGGAGAAATTGAGTTGTTGATTTAGTAACTCCTCTTCCTCACTAATCTGGATTGTTTAATAATATTTTCCTTTAAATAGGAAGAGTTAGACACTTGTAGCGAAATTGGTGAGACTAGAGTCGTGGGAAAGACTTAGCTCATTTTTAAACAGAGTCGCCATCGCGCTTTATTGTTTCCAAAATGGAATGGATGAAAGAGCGAATAAAACCCACAAAAGTTTTTAAAATCAAAACTAATAAACTTATCAGAGTTCTGGCTATGGAAGGTTTGTTATACAAGGGGAAGGTTTTAAGTGAAGGTGGAGAAAAACACAAGAAAGAGGGGGATTGAATTGTGTTCTTTATCAATTAAAATTCCCTTTCTTTTAAATTCTTTTCTTTCTTCTTTGTATCTCATCTTCTGGATATGCTTTTGAGTTGCGGAAGCATGCTTGGAATGTAGTTGCATAACCAATGAGATATTCAATTTAACTTCTTTACATATTATCAGAACTTCTGACTAGATCAGTATAGTTCTGAATATGTTTGCATGACTTGAACAGAGTTAATTGAATAGTGCAAAAAGTAAAAGACACGTTTATTTTTATCCTGGTTCACCTTCTAACTAAGGCTACCTCCAGTCCACCTTCTTCAGGTGATTTGCCTCTCAACAGAGGTCTTAATCCACTATAACCAAATCATGATTGCAACTGCACGATCCTCCTTCGTGACTCACAACCTGCACAACCAACTGTTGTGACTAACCATCTGGACAATAACCCGTTCAGTGATCTCCGCGAGATATAACGTTCATTGACTCAAGAACCCTGCACAAGCTACCCGCGAGTGACTAACCCTTAGTTGACTGAACCGTTCAGTGATCCCAGTAGGATATAACGTTCATCACACTAGTAACCTGCACAACCAACTGTTGTGACTAACTTCTGATAATGAACCGTTCAGGGATCCCAGCAGGATATAACGTTCATCTATCTTTTGGAGATAATAGGTGTGCTTCTTAATCAAGGAGATGGTGTCATATTCTCAAAACGTATGTTTACGACTCACTGACTAAAAGTAACTTCTGGAGCCTAAACAATCTATCAGAAGTTTCCTAAGATATAACACACTACGAGCAACAACTCTATGTGTTTTACAATCAATAACAAGAACAATACATAGACTTGTAGTCTTCTATTCTTGAACTTCTGGATGAGATCTTCTTCATTTTTTTATAAGCATATTAAGAGACAACGCTCTTGTGTTGAATGCTTCTTGTCAGGATCTTCATCTTCAAATCTTCTTAAGTTGATTTAGAGCAACAACTCTATTTATATTTTCTTCTTCAAGTGATCTTCATCTTTTTCTAAGAGCAGATTAAAAACATCAACTCTTGTATTAATTGCTTCTTTCAGTTTGGTCTTTTCTCATCAGAGTAAGGAGATTAGAGCTTCAGCTCTTAGAGTTAATTCCTTCTTGTAAGACCATCTTCTTTTCTTCTTCAAGCAGATATGGAGCACTAGCTCCTATGTTGATTGCTTCTTGATTGTAAATCTTCATATTCTTCTTGAATACTGATCATGAAGCTTGTTACAGCTGATAACATATTAGAACTGATCAGATATCCATGGATTTCTTGTAACTCTATTGGAGGATTCTGCTTAACAGCAGAGATTTCATCTTTACTCATTTCAGGCCTATGGTTTTTGTATAACAACACAGTGGATCATCACATACTGAGTATGTGTTTCCTCTTGTGGAGCTTCTAATGCATGATTTCATATTTCTTCATTGATACTTTTATGCTCAGCTTCTCTCTAAAGATTTTCTCTCAGGATCTCTCATTTTCTGCTCTCTATGGATGTATCCTAGATACATACTCTGATGCTCACTCTAGATGCATACACGGACACATGCCAGAATGCATACCTTCAAGTATGAAGTTTTGATCTATTTATAGAGCTTGGTATGTTACCGTTGGAATCTAGCCGTTGAGATTTGTTCGAATGTTGTCTTGAATGCTTCGTCTAGACAGAGCCTTTTGTGACATGTGTTGTTCTTAGCAGAACCTTATCCTCATCATGATGATTACAGTTGATGGCGTGCTTCTTAGGTTAAGCTTGTCTTTTCAATGCGCTGCATGTGGGTTGCTTCTTCTTTCAGCCTTGGGAGTTGTTCCTTTTAAGTATTGCAACTGTTTTGCATGTGATGATTTTTCTAGCGACTCTCCCTTAGATTCTAAGCTCTTTATATTTTACTCAATTTGTATGTTGAGCCGTAGATTCTTCATTGGCTTGTATATGACTTCAACTGATGTTTGTATTTTGAATGTCGCTGCGTTGTAGCTTCAGAACTTGTAACTTCAGAACTTCTGATCTTTCTTCGTGCATGATCTTCTGATCTCAACCAAATCTTCTTATAGTTGCGTGCTCTTTCTAAATAAGCTTATTTCCCATCTTTGCTTGTTTGCTTCTTTATCTGCTGTCTTTGGTAGTTGATGTGTTTTTGATCAGAACATCAGATGAATGATGTTTAGCTTCGTCGATCTTTTGGATGTAGTTGTCGTATTCTTTTTCTGATGAATCCTGTATAAGATTTATAACATAGTATATGCACACTAAATGAAACGATTAGTAATAAAATTGTTACTCACAAAATATATGCTTGTTATCATCAAAACTAGATTCTGAACATAGATTCTCAATCTTGTTCTAACATTAAGCACCCTTCATATCCATGGTACTCTATGGGAACCTCTTTGTCTTATGTTATTGTCTTTTTTTTATACATACCTTTTTTTTTTTAAATCCTATGTGAAAAAACTTGTTTGAAATAGAGGGTGGGGATGGGAAGAGAAGTTTTTGAAAGTGAGCTCGATAAGATATTGCATCTTAGGCCTACATACCCCTTAAGTGCAATAGGGAAGTCAGAGCTTTTGTAGTCTCTAAAAAAAGAAAATAAAAGGGGGCCAAAGTGGCCAAAATATTTTTGGGTGTGAGCTTTAAAATACTCACAAGTTTTTTTAAAAGAGGGTTAAGCTTTAAAATACTTAACAAGTTTAAAAAGGGATTAGGCTTTAAAATACCTATTAAGTTTAAAAGGTTAAGCTTTAAAATACTTAACAATTTTAAAATAAAAAGGGACCAAACTTTAAAATACAAGGTCAATGGGTTAGGAGAAGTTTCACCGGGAATAATTCTTCTCTTAACACCAAGGTTTAAAAACCAAAGACCTAGCTTTAACAATACAAAGATCAATGGACTAAGAATAGTTTCACCGAGAATAATTCTATTCTTAGTACCAAGGTTTGAAAACAAAAGTATTTGGTTAAGCTTTAACAATACTAAACCATAAAACAAGTGAAAAGCTTTAAAATACTTAACATAAAAATAAAAGAGATTAGAAAAGAGTTTTAGTACCTTTGACAATTTAGTCAATATCATTCCCATCCTTTTGGACAAAACAACAAACTTAAGCAATTAACAATTAACACCTCAAGTGTGTGTGTGTGTGTGTGTGTGTGTGTGTGTGTGTGTGTGTGTGTGTGTGTGTGTGTGATATCATGTGGCACAAGAACAAACAAGTGAGTATGATAATCAACAAATAAGAGTGATGGATGTATCTAAACCCTTGGATTCAAACTCATGTATGAATGATGAATGATTGATATGATGAGATAAATATGGGGTTAGATAAACAATAAGAGAAATTAACAAGATAATGATTAAAATAGCAATTAAGTACAAAACAAGGATTAAATTAACAAGTATGTACAAGATGACAAACTAATTTAATCATGAATAAACAAAGATCAACATGTTTTTTGGATTAGGGTTTTAAACCTAGATTTTTGAATTAGGGTTTTAAAATTAGGGTTTAAACATAACTCCTAAACCTAATTAATTTTAATTGTTAAATACCAATTTCTTTAAGAGAAATGGTCTAAGGGTACATAAAGAATTCAAAGACATCCTATTCTAACCCTAAACAAACATTTACAAAACATTCACAAAGTTATATGAAAGAAATAATCAAAACAAAACAATTTTTAGTTGATTTTCTTAACATAAAAGACATGTTTTAATTAATTTTTAAATAAAGAAATAATAAATATTTTTTGGGATTTTTTAACATGGTATGAAAATACATGAAATAAATAAATCACACAAAAAAAGAAGGGATAGAAAATGTTAAATCTACTATATTTAGTGATTTTTTGAAGTTGTGAAGAAAATAACACAAATAAGTGATAAATAAATTAAAGGAGTATGGTCACTAGGGTTTGAACTCAGGACCTTGGACTTACTACTCAAAAGCTTTACCACTGGGCCAACGCGCTATAGGTGAAAGAAGAGTGAGCCCAATTGTTTATGATTCAAAATAAGTTGTAAAACATTGAAAATAAAAAAATAAAAAGGTTTGGGGCGAGGGGGATTCGAACCCCAGATCTAAGGGTCAGGTAGCGCTTTAAGGGCAACAGTGGTAACCAAGTGAGCTGTAACGATGTAGTCGTTTAGCAAACAACTTCAATTCAATATATTTTAAAAAAAGTGCGCGAAATGGAATTTGAAATTCCCAGCAACTTCATCTTATTCGTTGAAGAAGAACAAGAACAACAACCATGGCCAAGTTTGAATTTCTTTAAAACTCAGTCTTTTTTAACAAAATAAAGTGCTAACATGCTCAGAAATCAGTCACGAGTTCAACCATACAATTATCAAACATTAATTCGAATTAAAACTCATGAGTTTTTGGAATGTAACTATGAACCCTAAAAATAGATTTTCAAATTAAACACTGAATTCAAACAATTAAGCCCCAAGACTTTAGAGCTTTTAATCCTCACATTATTCTAAGTAGAATGGCAACAAGAACTGATTAAAACAATGCTCAAACACATATGCATGAATTTAAGGAAGATACCTCTGAAAATGGATTTTTGATCCTATGTTAGAGGTGTTGCAGAGCTGCCAAACCTATCTGGAATCCTTCAACAATGTCCAAGGAAGCTTTCTGGACACTTGGAATGGATTGATCACCTTTTCTTCTTCAAACCCGATACCACCTACAAACACAAAAATTTATGCCTAGAACTCAATTTTCTAGGTGTTGCAGATTCAAAACAGATATTTGAATAGCTTCTATATGTGATATAGAAGGTATCCAACACAAAAAAAGCAAGAAACGCATGAGCCAATTTCAAAATCCAAACTTTGGTTCAAAGAGGCATTTTTGTGAAATTTTGAATGGTGATTTTCTGTTTAGGGAGTTTGGCAAGTGTTTAAGGGTTATGGATAGCTTCCAAATGATAAATAGAAGCTATTTAAATGGTTGATTTGGTTTGGAAGTGTTTAGTTTTGATTTTGGAAAGTTATTAGCTTAAATGAAGCTTTAATGGAGTGAAAATGGTGGATTTTGGTTAAGGGACCTTTGAGAGGTTAAGGAAGGTATAGACACCTTCTAAATGATGTTTAGAAGTTGTCTAAACCTTTGGTTGACACCCAGAACTTGTGGAACTCAAAATCACAATGAAAATGCAAAGATTGAGAAAATGAGAATCTCAAGTGAGGTAGTGACTTGGAGAATTCTGGTGTAATTGATCAAGGGAGTGATACCCTCTATTTATAGGCAAGATTTAGGGTTTGTGGGGGGGGGGGGATCTCAGAAGTTTGAATCTCACATGTGATCTTGTACCATCTTGCTTCTTTGTGAAGAAATGAGAAAGTTATGGTTTCAATGGATGGTACAAACTTTAAGCATGCTTGCAAGGAATTTGATATGATCTTAGAGGCTTGTGTCATACCCCAAAATTTTCCCTCCTATATTCAATCAAAGATCCCTCATTTCATCTTCAATAACTCAAGGCTCAAGGGTTCTTCTCAAGTCACTCTCTCCAAATCGAGGGTCTCAAAACTAGGGTTTTCATTTTATCAAAGGATTGTGAATATTCAAGGCCTAAAATGGATCTCAAAGTGTCTCATATGTCTCCAAGTATCTCCATGTCAAAAGTCTAAGCCCAATTCCAAAGATTACTCATTCAAAAGCTCAGATGATCCACAGTCAACTAGTTTGACCCAAAAGTCAACCATAATCAAAGCACAGTCAAAACCTCTCAAATTTGGTCAACATCAAGTATGTGAGGTTATATCCATCATTTGATCAAAGTTTGATCATGATCCATCAATAGAAACTCAGAAATGAACAAACGCAAAAAGGTTCAAATTAGGGTTTCTTTAGGATAAAGTCAACTCAACTTTGACTGACCATAACTTTCACATAGAATATCAGAAATTCCTCACTCAAAGCTTATTTAGAAGGAAATTGGATTCTCTACAACTTTGTCTCTCACAAGCCAAGGCCAGAAATGCTTCATTTGGGAGATATGATACAAAAGATTATAGGTCCTTTTCAAACATCAATCAAAAGCAGTTTTTTGTCAAAGGACATATGATCAAGATAAAATCTCCAAATGAAAAATATGTTTCAAAGTGGCTTATAGGGGACATCTTGAGGTTTCCAAAAAGTCCTAGAACTCTCTCATACCTTAAAAAATTGAGGGAGATATGCCTCGTCAAAGTTGGACGATTTTGAAGGAAATATGTGAAACAAAAGTGGTCCAAAATGATTATTTTTGCAAATGGGCCTATCTTGTTATGATCCAAACTTGCTTATAAGAATACTAAGAACCTCTAAATCCATCCCCACATTTTTATAGTTTTTATTTATATTTATTTGAATTTTAGTCAATTAAAAGGCAAATAAATTAAGTAAAAATATAAAATAAATGGATGAAAGTATATGGCTTTGGTATTGATCAAATAAAAGCCCAAATAATCACCATGGGAGGTCCAAAAACATGCAGCCTTTGAGATGGGGAGAGATGAGTCAAAAATAAGGAGATTTGGTCATATTTTCAAACAAAATTAAAACCTTACTAACAAGTCAAGATCCAAGCCCAAACCTTTAACCTAATGCTTCTAATATATATGCATATTAATCCTAATGAGAAGAGGGACGAAAAATTAGAAAGAGGCAAGGGTTCTAAAGAATGCAAAGATCACATAAACTTGTCAAAATTCGAATCCTAATAGGGAGGCCTCCTCAGAGCTTTTGAAGGCGTTCCATCTTATTCTAGAGGTAAGGAGAGGTAAGGGGGATCCTTTGAACAGTCCCATGCTCATCATACAGTTATATACACGTCCATGTTTCTTTAAGTTATGTTCATTATCGTTTTTTATTTGTAGCTTGTTTTAATTAAAACTAATATCCCTAATAAGTTTGTATGATGTTTTAGATGCGGTTTGAGTATTTATTTACAGTTTTTGGGACCAAGAGCTTGAATCACCATTGTTAGGGCAAAGGAACACAAAGCATTCGTGTTCATGGTTCCAAGCATTTTTAAGACAAATAGAAGGCACCATTGATTTCAGAACGTAGTAATTATGAGATCTGGGTTATTTATTTGTTAAGATAACATTGTTTTGTCCGAATTAAATTATGTGTTTATATTATTGAAACACCATGAAACCGTGACTTTGAGGATGATTTAATACATGATATACCGTGTTATTTGCTCCAAATTAATGATGTTTGTGTTCATGGCATTTAGTACTACAATTTTGGTTCAAATTTTGTTTGATTTCGTGGAGAATCGAGGGAGTTATGGTCATGAGAAGATGAAGGAGGGAGCTGCGTTTTTGCGCCATGGAGGAGTCTTTCACGATACAATTATGCAGTATCATGAGGAAGACGGACAGCTGCCACCGCGAGATTGGTTGGCCAGAGGGATGGGGCCCGCGCTGGTTTGCTTTGATTTTTCCATTCATATCATTGTTTTTTTATTTGTTTAATTCGATGTGCATTATTGACAATTAACAGCGATTGGTTCATTGGTGTGGAGTGCTATTGGTAACCAAGGGGTCCAGGGTTCAACTCCTGGCCCCTGCAATATTTTTTTAGTTAAATCGATCTCCTATAATCCCATCTAATGCCATATACAATTGGGGCCAGGTTTCTTTATTATTTATTTTGTTATTTACCTCATTATAATTAATTGTTTAAATCAATAATATGGTTTAATCTATTTGATTTAATTTATCTATTAAAATTAGGATTAGGAATACGTTAAGTCTTTGGATTTATTTTCCTGATTATATTCCCGATTATTCGACTATTTCGACTAATTTGTTTAATTAGTTTTAATAAGTATTAAATCACAGAAAACCTAGGAACCCTTATTAACCATTAGGGTTCGTCCAATCCCATTTGGCCAAAGTGTTAGAAATTAATTTATTATTCGTTTCAACCAAACCTATTGGTTGCGATGGGTAATAATCCATAACCAATTATTCAACTATTTAAATACTAATATTTATTTTGCTAAATGGTTTTAACCATCTTATTGGTTACGATGATTAGCAATTTTTATCAATCCGTTATTGTTTGTAATCGAATCTATCGATTATGAGGGGTAACGATAATTAAAACACGCACATTTGCTATTCGCGATAATTGAATCTATCGATTATAGTGGTTAGCAATCCTCCCTTTAATCCGTTAGCCATGCTAATCTAACCTATTGATTATTGCAACTAACGGTAACAAATTAAAACTAGGGTTGTACGCCCAAATCTTAAAACGCACTAAACCACGAAACTACGGATTTTTATCTTTTCAATACTGCGATGTTCACAACTACGATAAGGTAATTCAAAATACCTTCGAACTTCGCATTTCAAAACAATTTCAAAACAACTCCAAAACCATATCAAATCAAATTACAACTCTAAGGGCGTACAACCCTTCCCCGAACTACGTAGACTCTGATCCTCCATAAGGAGGTACGTGGGCACTTGGCAACAAGGCGAGCCCCCTCCCCCATAAATCTCATTTTGTCCCGATTTTGCTTCTTTAATCATAAACCCTTAATCTTAATATTTGCCTTTAACCCTATTAACTGCCTGTCACCTTTCTTTATTTTAGCCATAAACCTTGACTTTATAATACAAACCTTAGGAAAGGGTTGAGGGTGCCTAACACCTTCCCTCGACCTAAATATAGTATCTTACCCTGATCTCTATACTGCGTAGGGTTTCCTATTCGCCCTTCAGAATAGGTGGCGACTCTAAAAGTCTAATTTTTTAGGGCAGGTTGCTACAACTTGCTTGTGGGATTTGAATTACTTTTGGTGAAAAAGAAACAATGTAGAGGCTCAATGCATTAACTTTGTGCATAAAGCTAGCTTTTTCAAAATGGAAGTGGTGACTTTAGTTCATAAATGGCATGAAACTTGGACAATGCATAAAACACTTGGTCCATAGCTCAAAAGAATGTGTAATCTTCTGATTATGGCCTCTTGAACAAGATAAAATGGCTGTACTTGAGAGATTCCCACAGATTTGCAAGAATTTTGGACTTTGTTCTTCACGTTCTTCATAAAAATGCTTCATTTCAAGTGTTCATGGTGCCTTATTCACAAATTCATAACTCTTGTGGGCCTCAAAACCCTAATTTGCCTAGCCTCTTCCTGATTAGTCTCCTGTCTTGGGGCACAAGCAACAAACAACAATTTTTTGTATTTTGGGTTAACAAATGATAAATGCATGATGATTATGATGACAATGATGATCCTAATGTTTAAGCTATGGTGGGATCTCAGTGGTAAAAAATTATGGTACAACAACACTGAAGAAACTTTTCAAAATCCTTAACATTAAAGTTCATTTATAGTCACTCTTATTAGTAAATGTCTCTGTCTCATCCTTCATGGGAGCATTTATCAGAGTGATTGTAGATCTTTAATCAAAGTTTTTGCTTTTTTCCATTACTTCTCTTATCAACCTCATATAACCAAGTACTTTTCTCAAGTCAAGCTTTTATCTTCAACATTTCCTATTTTCTGATCAAGATGAGCGATTTCCCTATTAGTATAATGAGTGATTCTGAAATAAAAATGTCTTCTTGCAAGCCTTACACATGTTCTCCTATCAATTGTACTATTCTAATTATTTAAAATAAAGTGGCACTAAGAAACATATGACGGGCGTGTGAATTTGGTGTATGATACCCTTACCTAGCAAAGAAGTTTGTTCGATAGGACAAACTTAAGGAAGTTTATTTTGACAAGAAGTGAGGTTCGAAAAAATTCTAGACTAGAACACACTTTCCTAATGTTGATATGTCCCCTAAGAATTGGCTACGACCTGCAAGAAACCCAACTGCTGATGGGGGAAAATGGAAAGTAGTCAATGTTGGTGTTGGCTCCTAATATAGGGATAACTCACAAGTCTCAAAGAAGTATTCTTATGTCTTACAAAACTACATGAGAAAAAATCCCATGACCAGGACTCAATGGAGGAGATACTAGAGAAACAAGAAGTTTGCTTGAGGGGTTGGAAGTTCTAGTGAAGATAGTAGCATTCAAGATGATGACGAAGGCCAATCTGGTCTAAGGCCTATTCAGTAAAGGTTATCCCCCTCTATCACCAGTAAATGAAGAAAAATGACAAAGGCCAAAACTGGAAAAGATGATGACATAGAGGCAGACAACTTTGATTTAGGGTTTGAACCAGAGTTAGATGTCATTTATAATAAGATATCTATATTGATATTGGAGTATGGCATAGTCACACAAGTAACCAAAGAAGAAGGTACTCTCTACGGAGAATTAGCCACCCATAAGCCTTTGTGTTACTATGTAATGAATGATGGATTAATGGATGAAGGACGAACCATTTTCGAAAGGCCAAACATGGCCATGAAACAACATCGGAAGCCTTTATACATCAGGGCCAAGGTAAATGGCGTAGGAATTAACAAAGTCGTGATCGACTATGGAGCGTGTTTCAATGTTATGCCACAATCCCTCTTAAATATAATAAGCAAGGACACTAAAGACCTAGACTGTAACAATATGGTTTTGTCAAATTATGAGGGCAAAACAAGCAAGCCCTTAGGGTTCATGCAAGTTGATGTGGTTATGGGAACTACTACGAGATCAATGTTGTTTGTCGTGGTACCTACAAAGGAAAACTACAACCTACTATTGAGTAGGGATTCGTTACACGAAATGGGATATGTTCCTTCGTCCATGCACCAAAGGATCACCATTTGAAAGCCTAATGGGATCATCAAACACATATAAATTGATCACATTTTTTATAGAGCCGATGTTAATTGTCAACCACATTGATAACGTAAATTTTGACCAAAGACTAGGGAACATTTTTCCACGTGGACCATCTGAAGAAGGTTTTAAATTTGAAGGATGTGATGTATACTATTCGATAAACCTACATCCTTAACATGGGTTCATCTGGGAGTATGAGATTGACGAAGGCTATAACCGATGGTTCAAATTCAAAGAAGTACAATGACTGAGTCGAGCGCTTAGGCTCGAATTTCGGCCTATGTGGCTGAAAACAGAATAATGATGGCCTTATAGGCCGAATCTCAAAAAATTATGGTTTTCGAAGCCATTGAGTTTGAGAATCCTCAAGCAAATCAATTTGGATACACCAGCCAAACAACAACTTCTAAAGTCGGAGGCTAGATTGTATATATGATGATGAGCCTTTAGGGTTCGAAAAAGACTCAACCATCTCGACTAAAAAAAATGCAAGCGCAAGATCCATTGGAAGAGGTGGATCTAGGAGATGGGACAACGAATAGGCCAACTTACATCAGCGCCAAACTCGCCCCACGTCTGATAGAAGAAGTAGTCAAAGTATTGAAGGAGTTCAAAGATTGCTTCGCTTGGGATTCAATGAAATGCATGGACTTAGTCGTGATTTAGTGGAGCTAAAGCTACCAATCAGGCCTGAAAAGAAGCAAGTGAAACAGACCCCAAGAAGGTTTGCACCAGAAATCATGTCAAAGATCAAAGCTGAAATCGAGAGATTGCTCTGAAACAAGTTCATTATGTATGTAAGGTACGTCGAATGGTGTGCAAATATTGTTCTAGTTATTAAGAAAAATGGCACCCTTAGAGTCAGCATTGACTTTATAGATTTGAACGCTGCCACCCCTAAAGATGAATATCATAGACTAATGGTGGAGATGTTGGTCAATTTGACTGTTGGATTTGAGATGTTACTCTGGGTATAACCTGATTTTCATTGCAGAGGAATACGTAGCAAAAATGGTGTTTTGATGCCCATGGGCCTTAGGCACATACGAGTGGGTAATGATGCCTTTAAGCCTAAAGAACGATGGTGTCAGTTATCAAAGAGTAGTGAAATTGATGTTTCATGACTTCACTGAAACATTCATGTAAGTATAAATTGATGACATAGTTATCAAATCTTCATCCGAGAGTGGCCACCTTGACCACCTTCGATGATCATTTGAAAGGATGAGAAAATATGGGCTTAAGATGAATCCACTAAAGTGTACTTTTTATGTTGATGCATGTGATTTTCTAAGCTTTGTAGTCTACAAAAAGGGCATCGAGATAAATGCAAACAAAACAAAGGCCATACAAAATAGTGAACCACCAACCAATAAAAAACAACTCCAATCTTTGTTGGGAAAGATCAACTTTCTGAGAAGATTCATTTTGAATCTAAGTGGCAAGACAAAGGTGTTCTCACCGTTTATACGCTTGAAGAAAGAGGAATGTTTCAGGTGGGAAGCAGAACACCAACGGGCCTTTGACGACATTAAAATGTACATGTCGAAGCTCCAACATTCTACCTCCCATGAGGAACAGGATAATAAAGTTGTACATCACTGCATCTGAATCGACAATTAGGAGCATGTTGGTCCAAGAAGATGATAATGGTGTCGAGAGAGTCATATATTATCTAAGTCGAATTATTAATGATGCTGAGACTATGTACACTATGGTGGAAAATTAAGTGTATCATTGTATTTTTCTTGTACCAAACTCAAGTATTATATAAAATCTTCTGATGTGTTTGTTTATTCATATTTCGAAGTCATTAAACACATTTTATTGAAATCGATTCTACATAGCAAAGTCGGAAAGTGAGCCTTAGCCCTGACAATATACTCCCTAACATATGCGTCCTTAAAGGCCATGAAAGTTCGAATTGTTGCCGATTTCATGGTAGATCTTGCAGTAATTGAAATAGCGTAGAACCATGTCGAGTTCTTGACACTAAAATTATATTTTGATGGATCCACCCATTCAAAGGGAACACGAGTGAGAATTTTCATCATATCCCCAGAAGGAATTCCAACCAAATTTAATCTTAAAATCAATGGTTGTTGTTCTAATAATGAGGCCGAGTACGAAGATTTAATAGCAGGTCTTACGATTTTATTAGACTGTGGGGCAACTATAATTGAGACAAAGGGCGGTTATGAATTGGTAATCAAACACTTAACAAAAGAATATAAAGGCATTAAAGAGAATTTGTTAATCTATTTCTTCAAGGAAAACTCAAAGCTAAAATGATTTGAAAGCGTGGATATCAAATACGTACCATAAATAAAAAACCCAAAGGCCAATGATCTGGCCCAAATAGCTTCAGGATACAAAGTATCCAAAAGGAAATTAAAAAACCTGACTGAAGTAAAAGACAAATTGCTATTGACTAGTGTTATCCAGTTAGAGTTGTCAATGAAAAAACTAGTGGGGGTAGAGGAGTTGCTACCAGAAATTTTTTACACTTCTGCCATTGACAACTTGGCAAATGAAGATTGATAGATAAAAATTATTGATTTCCTGAAAAACCCAATTGGAACCATAAATAAAAAATCAAATACAAGGCATTAAGTTACGTCATTATTGGAAATGAGTTGTTCAAAAAGACTTCGTAAGAGGTGTTGCTTAAGTGCCTTAGTGAAAATGAAGCTTACATGGCAATCTCTGATACCCACAGCCGATCGTGTGGCACTCATCAGGCAGGCCACAAAATGAAGTGGTTATTATTTCGACAAGGTGTTTACCAGCCCACGATGTTGAAAGACTGCATCGAGTTCACTCAAGGATGCCAAGAATGTCTGGAACATGGAGAAATACAACATGTACCCGTCGATGGATTACATTTGATTATTAAGTTGTGGCCATTTAGGGGATGAGAGTTATACTTGATAGGTGAGATCAAACCTACATCTTCTAAAATCCATAAATATGTCTTAGTGGGCATCGATTACCTTACAAAGTGGGTCAAGGCAGTGCCTTTGATGAGCGTCGACCGAGACATTATAATCAATTTCATCCAAAGCCACATCATGTGTAGATATGGAGTCCCTGAAACCATAACAACAGACCAAGCTAAAGAGTAGCAAAATTCTCCTTAGAGTTAGGAATCAAACTATTGAAGTCGACTCCTTACTATGCATAGGTAAATGGTCAAGTAGAAATTGTAAACAAGGTAATCATTAGTTTAATCAAGAAACATATAGGCCAGAAACCAAGGAATTTGTATAAGACCTTGGACCAAGCATTATAGGCTCGTAGGACATCACCCAAGGTGGCAACTAACGCCACGCCTTCTCGTTTGGCATTTGGCCATGACGCAGTTTTGAAGGTAGAGAAAAACACGAGAAATGGGGGTTTGAATTAGGTTATCTAAAACTTTTCTTCTTATAAAAACTATTAACTAAAGTCAATGAGATAGTTAAAAGGGTGAAGAAAAAGAACATGTTTGGTTATACAAGTTCACCTTAGAAAAGGATAATCTTGTCCACCCGCCAAAGTGATTTTGCCTTAAAAAATGACTTAATACATTAATCTTGAAAGATTACAAACAACCTCTAAGAGTCTAGAAAGACACTTTAGCCCTCTCAAGTATACAGACTAACAACGTAGTCACTTGAAGAATATAAATCTCAACAGATTTACAAATGGTAATGTTTACAAGATATTGCTTCTTAATAAGCAGATTTAAACATAAACAGTTTAGCACAAATGTTAACACAATCTAATGAGCAACAACTCTTGTGTTCTAGATATTCTTAGAAACTAGATTTTTCACAATGGAATGTTTAGTACAGCTTCTCTCAGATATTTATTTTCTCTTTTTTTCTCTTTTTCTCTCTTTGAAGTTTATTTGCTGAGTTTTGAAATATTGCTTGAGTAGCATTGTTGTTCTCTGTGAATTGGCAGCTTCTTCAACGAATAATGTCTCATATATATAGTCCCAAACAAATGACCGTTGAGAAGGACAAGTTGAAACTTTCCTTGCAGCTTGATGTAAAGGCTCCAAAAGGTTGTGGGGGGACAAAAAGCACACAAAAGATGAAATCGTACAATACGTCCTACAATAGTGGAAAAGATGATGTATTGTTGTACCATATTGCTTCTATTACAAGTTATCTGATCATTCTTCTTTTTTAGATGTACTTCTTATCTGAAGTAGAGAGAGCCGCGAAGAGATCATGTAACATAGACGTTCCAGGAGAAAATATTCTTCAGAGCCAGAAAGAAGTCTTCAGAGTTGAAACGAACACGACACGAACACGAACGTGAATCCGAGAGATCTAGGGAGGGAGTGAGGCGCGTAAGAGTGTGGAGAGAGAGGTCTTCGAACTTCAATTGATGATAAATGAGGGAATAAGATCTTCATCCTTGTCTTGATCTTGATGTGTTCTTGAGACTTGATGAAGATTGTTGGAGATTTTGAGTAATTTGATGGTTTTGATTTAAGAGAATTGAGAGAAGTGTTTTTTATCTTTTGGGTGATATTGAAGTTATGAGAGAAAAAGAGGGGAAAAGGTTTATATAGTGTGAGTGGTGAAACGTCAAAAACGCCCCTAACTATTTTTTTACTCGTTTTCGGGGAAATGTGACTCGGTGCGAAATTCGGAAATGGGACCAATGTCAACTCGAAGATGACTAAATTTTTGGATCTTAGTCGCGATAATCGTCTTGATCCGATAGGAGGTGAAGAAATTATGCGCGTTTGGATGACGAGAAATGCCAATTCATCTGGCGCGACTGTGTAGAATTTTGTGAGTATATCTCAAAGAACGCGATCAAACTCATCCTTCGGCTCGAAATCTGATTGAGCACATGTGATGAAGAATCGAAGCCAATGAAATTTCAGAGAGAATGCCTCCAGAATGGGCTTCATACGATAAAAATAGAAAAAGTTATGAATGTTCAAACTTATCGCGACATACCCGAAAATACACTTTTCACTGAAAAATCACGACGCTCTTTAAAATGCTGGGCATTTTCTGTGCATAATTGATCGACGACTCGAACATATGAAATATCGAGAATAATGACACGGAGCAGCAATTAAAATTTCAAGTGAATCCGACAAGCGGATCATGAGATATGAATTTTCTAAGGCCCGAAAACCTACATTCAGCACCATTTTTCACTGGAAAAGCTCAAGTAATTTGCTGATTCGACCATCTTCCTCATATAATTGGTTTCTGAGCCAAACACGAAAGTTGTAGGGAACATCGAAACAGTCTTGGCTACGTGAGAACTAAGATCATAGCACCTTCCAGCTAAGACTTGTGAATTTCTTCGCATTTCCACCGTATAAACCAATCTTCACGTCACATTTCTTTAAAACCATGAAAACTCTTTATTATTTTTCTTCAATTTTCAAATAAAGAAATAAACGTCTTTGATAACTCATAGCTCAAATAAAGAGGGCAAATTTTGGGGTGCAACAGCGTGACTCAAAGTCGGCAAAATATTATGCAATCAGCTTCTCATGTTTAAAAGAAAGTTTTGACATGGATACTGAAGGAGTCAATCTTGTACTAAGGACTCACATTCTGAAACTGAGTAAGAATTTGGCTCAGATAAAGATAAGAATGCAGTCCTACTGCTCAAATTAGAAAGGTGTTTTGTGAACCTTTGAGTATACACGAGACATCTCTTCAAATAATCTTTGCACTAAGTTTTGCAGGATTAAAGCTTGCTTCCATGGAAAAGAAAGTTCAAAGAAGAAGATCTTAGTTTATCAGCTATTGAAAGTAGCATGATTCGTAATCCATCAAAATCAATGACAAATAAGTCAAAAGGTTTTGATCAAAATAAAACCTGAGATTTCAAAGTCAGTAGTTTCTAAAAAGATCACACACTTTGATCTTTTGGTGTCATGGTGAAAGGAATTCAGAACCTAAAGATCTCCAAGTAAAAAGGTTATAATGAAACCTAAACCAAAGGCTTTTAGATCCATATTTAGAAACTAAGAAAAATGGCAAAACACTTGTCATTATGTTTGAAGGAAAGTTGAGCCTTCCATTCTCTATATAGAGTGATCTTCTATCTTGAGGAGTTTATCATCAAATAATGTCTTACAAACAGACAATTGTTTTCTAACTTAGTCTGCAGACACTATAGAATCAGAAAAAGATTGTGATGATAAGAAAGAAGTGTCCTTATTGTTCAATAAACACTGTTATATTCATACGTTGTACAAACTATGGCCAAGTGCAATTTTCACCATTCACAGCTAGTTAAGTTTGTAACCATTGGTTTGTATCTTTTTCAGAGATAAGATCATTAGAAGAATGATCTTGAGTCAGCTAAAGACTATCCTTAAAATATCTGGTCAATTAAAGCTTTGAATGCTAAACATAATATTTTATAACTCTATCAAAAATTGAATCTGATGAACCTTCTGCGGAAGTCAGTAAAGCTTTAAAACTCTCCCTCTCTCTCTCTCTACTGATGTAGCACATCATGTGCTTTAAAGAGCATGTCTCCATCTGAAGATGAGTATGGCTATAGAAGCTCTAGAAGATCAAAGATCAATGGAAGGAGCTGAAAAAGAAAGGCAAGAAGGAAAGCTGGTAAAGTTCAGCCAAAAATCAAGTGGAGAGCTCACTAGTGAAAAGGGTCTACAAGGAGAAGTTGCATATGCCTCAAGACCTCCAAACAACCTTTCTTTTGTAAGAAATTTTAAAAAGAGATGATTAGAATCTGCAAATGTATGTAAATCTCTTTCATCACTTAAACAACTTCTGAGCATGATAAGTTATTCAAAAATAGTATATGTATATATGTGCATAAACATTTTTTACAACCTATTTAATTCGGGATTTTCAAAACTGTGGAAAAATTATTTATACTTTTCTCTATATAAATATAGAAGCTATATGAGTATATTATTATTCCAGTTCTTTATTCAGAACCAAGCCTTGATGATTTAATAGTGGATTAAAAAGGAACAAATCAACTAATTCTCTTGAGTTGTTGATATGTTGTTTGGGTGACTCTAATCATTTAAAAGCTTGCGTCTGAATAAGGAGTATCAAAGAGTGGTGCTAATTAGAAGTAACCTCATCAGAACCTTAAATGTTCTCTGATAAAGTGTAGCTTTTAAAAAGCTTTAGGATCTAATGACCTAGAAAAGGAATAATTTTTTATAGCACTTAAGTGAAAAAAAATTTAAACAATTATATCATTTAAGAACTAACAGATTTGAAAAATCTACCATGCATGCCCTACATCTATAATTGCAGAGTCTTTAAGAGTAATGATAGTTATCTCCTTAAATCTTTTCCAGCCGCTCTCCTGTCCTATCACGTCCTATGTCTTGGAACTTGTATGTGTTGCTTGTTGATCTATGCAAAAGATCTGCTGCCTTTTTATAAAAACAAATATTTTTCTATTTTGTATCCTTAAGTAAATTTAGAAGGCAGTTGTTCTGCACCACTCTTGGCTATTCTCATGGTAGCAATTTATCAATTAAGCGTATGTTTTGTTAGATTTGCACTATGAAAATTGTAACCCTAGAACTCTCGGTATTGACTTTGTATATTTACATGTCTTGCGTAAATCAATATTATTTCAATACATTGCTTGATTTAGTTTGGTTTATCTATTTGATTCAATCTATTACATATGTGTGTTCATTAAGGTGTTTTGTGTATATACCGCCCGATAAGCATAATCAATCATTTACGCACTTTGCTTTTGTTACACGAATTATTTTCAAACTCTTATAAGTTTTGAAAACTAAATTGTTTTCCAAATCGGTCAAAATTTATTTTGGAGGTCTACTCACCCCCTCTCCTGTAGACACTTGCATTCTCGTATTCTCTCCCAACGCTTTAGAGGAAAAATATGTAGACGATATGAGGGAAAAAGATGAAGAATGAAAAAAAAATGTTGATGATTCACTAATAAATCATACATTCGTCCAAGATTCAATGTTTTACCTTTTGAAATAAAGATAAAATGGTTTAATTTATAGAAAATAATGAGGTCTATGGTGCACAACCAACAATATTGTCACATGTTAGACATTTAATGTTAAAACTAACATAATGAACTGGACTAATTTGTCTAACAAAGTTATATTTAAGGGACCAAGTATAAATATTTATTAAATAAGGGACTAATTTTAGTCTTATTGGCATTTAGTTTCTATCGATAAAAAAGAAAGACTGTTAAGCCAAATTCTCTCCTTTTGCCTGATTCTTTTCATGCATATATTTTATTTGGATTTAATAGGTTTTAACATTTATTTTTGTGTTTTTCATGCATATATTTTATTTGGATTTAATAGGTTTTAATAAATGGATTTAATAGGTTTTAATATTTATTTTTGTGTTTTTCATGCATATATTTTATTTGGATTTAATAGGTTTTAATATTTATTTTAATACTTCAAACTCATATTAAGTTTTCTCTTACTATGAACTTGTGGGAGGCAAAATAAGTTAGTTGTTTAGGTAGTTATAGTTTGTTATAAGTTGGTTAGTTTGTTAATGTCTAACAAACTCTATATATAGAATATCTCATGTAATAACCTTTGATCTCTTCACTAATATAATATCATATTTTCAATATAATTCAATCCATTCCTCATTTCATTTTACATTCTTCAATCTTTCTTTCATTCATGTAAGTAATTGTGAGATATTGGATCGAACTCTAATATGGTCTGTTGTGAAAAACGATACCAATAACAAAGTATAATAGGGAATTAGGGAAGAGAATAAGAACACAAGAATTGGTTATAACTGCTATTCTTTTACTTTCTCTTAAAACAAGATTACAAGTTTACAAGAATAACAAATAACCTCTCTCACCCTAAATTAGGATTTGCAGCTTAGCAATGATGAGAGACTAGTATGCTATTTATAATAAAACCTAACATACTAACTAATGGGCTTTTTTCCACAAGACCCATTATACAAGCCAACTTAATAAACAAGCTAACTTAACAAATTAGGGTTTAAACACTAAAACCTAATTTAACATGCTAACAACCCTAGCATCTTCGACACAAGCATGTGAACAACCTTCGACTTCATGCTCAATCATATCGAACCAAGAAGCTACCTTTCGACCATACTAGAGTTCGATCCAATATCTCACAAATCTCCACCTTGGACCTAACTCTACAACGTCAAGGAACAGACTAGCTTTCTTCATGCAGGTTTATCAACTGCATACAGTGGAAAAACTTGCAACTCGGCAATGTCTTGGTGATCATATCAGCAGCATTGTCTTCAGTCGAAACCTTCAGCACTTGGACTTCTCCACGCTCGATTACTCCTCTGACGAAATGCAGCCTCACATCAATGTGCTTAGTTCGCTCATGATAGGCTGAATTTTTCGACAGGTGTATTGCACTTTGACTATCACATTTAACAGTGATACCTCGACCTTGAAGTTTCAGCTCATTCGCAAAACCTTCAAGCCACAATGCTTCTTTCACAGCTTCAGTTAGGGCAATATACTCCGCTTCAGTGGTTGATAGAGCAACAACCTTCTGAAGTGTTGCTTTCCAACTAATTGCAGTGCCAAACATAGTGAAAACATATCCAGAAATAGATTTTCTGGAATCCATACAACCTGCATAATCAGAGTCGACATATCCTTCTATTACTGCTTTACTATTTTCACCCAAGGCTCCACCATAAATTAGGACTCTATTCAGAGACCCATTTATGTACCTTAAAATCCACTTCAATGCTTGCTAGTGAGCCTTTCCAGGATTCGCCATGTACCTGCTTACAAGACTTACTGCATATGCTATGTCGGGTCTAGTACATACCATAGCATACATCAAAGAACCGACTATATTAGCATATGGGATGCTATTCATATAGGCTCTTTCGACATCAGTACTGGGACACTGATCAATACTCAGCTTGAATTGAGGGTTTGTTGGAGTCACAACTGGCTTCGAATTCGACATACCAAACTTTTCAAGAATCTTCCGTAGATATGCCTCTTGAGATAGGCATAACTTCGACTTCTTTCTATCTCTTCGAATGTCAATTCCAAGAATCCTGGAAGCAGCTCCCAGATCCTTCATATCGAACTCCTTATTGAGTTCAGCCTTCACCCTCATCACATCTTCGACACTGTTGCTTGCTATGAGAATATCATCCACATAAAGCAACAAAATAACAAATGAATTACCAGGTCGAAATCTGAAGTAAACACAGTGGTCGAACTGACTTCTAATGAAACTTATGTGTGTCATGAACTTGTCGAATCTCCTATTCCACTGTCGAGGAGATTGTTTCAGCCCATATAAAGATCTTTTTAGCTTGCATACATAATCTTCCTTTCCCTTTTCGACATACCCTTCAGGTTGCCTCATCAGGATCGTTTCATCTAGATCACCATACAAGAACGCAGTCTTCACATCCATCTGTTCCAGTTCAAGATCGAACTGTGCCACCATGGCAAGCAACATTCGAATGGACCTATGCTTCACAACAGGAGAAAACACATCATTGAAGTCGACACCTTCTTTCTGAGTGAAACCCCTTGCAACTAACCTTGCCTTGTATCTTTTCGACGTCACTCCTTCAATTCCTTCCTTAACTTTGAAAATCCATTTACAGCTGACTAACCTTGCCCCAACAGGTTTCTTGATCAGTTCCCAAGTATGATTATCATGAAGAGATTTCATCTCATCATCCATGGCCTTCAACCATTCAGTCTTATTTCGACTCCTCATAACTTCCTTATAGTCTCTAGGTTCTTCGTCTAGAACCTCACTTGCAGAGATTAAGGCATAAGCTATAAGATCTGCATATCCAAGTCTTTGAGGTGGCTTGATGACTCTTCTCGACCTATCTCTCGACAATAGGTAGTCATCGTCAGTTTCCTCAACTTCAGCATCTTCTGCTTCTTCTTCGACTTCATCTGGGATATGCAATTCAGCATCAACATGCTCCACCTCAACAGGAATCTCTACCTGTTCCAGCTCTTCGTCAGATGTTTCTGTACTTCGACCAACATCATCAGTTTTCTTAAAAGCCATTTCAACTTCATTGAAAACAACATCTCGACTGGTGATACACCTCCTGTGACCTGGCTCTAGGCACTATAGCCTATAAGCTTTGACTCCTTCAGGGTATCCCATGAACATGCATTTCAGAGCTCTAGGTTCGACCTTGTCTTGCCTAATGTGAGCATAGGCTACGCAGCCAAATACTCTCAGTTTGTCGAGATCTGGTGGATGTCCCGACCAAAATTCTTCAGGTGTCTTCATATCTAACGCTGTCGAAGGACATCTGTTTATCAGATATGTTGCTGTCGAAACAGCCTCAGCCCAGAACACCTTTGTTAACCCCGCACTAGTCAACATGCATCTGACTCTCTCCAAAATAGTTCGATTAAACCTTTCAGCCAAACCATTTTGCTGTGGAGTACCTGCAGTAGTTCTATGCCTTGCAATACCAGAGGCAGCACAAAAACTGTCGAATGCCTCATTGCAAAATTCAAGGCCATTGTCGGTTCTCAACCTCTTGACCTTTCTGCCAGTCTGATTTTCAACCAGAGTCTTCCAACTTTTGAAATTCTCAAAAGTTTCATCCTTAGTCTTCTGGATGAATACCCATAATTTTCTGGAATAATCATCTACTATGGATAGAAAATACCTTGCTCCTGAATGTGATGGACACCTTGCAGGCCCCCAAAGATCAGCATGGATGTAATCAAGGGATCCATGTGTTCTTTGTTTGCCTTTGTTGAACTTCACTCTGCAATATTTTCCAAGTACACAGGGTTCACAAAACTTCAGCTTTTCGACTTTGTCTCCACCAAGCAGATTTTGTTTCCCTAATTCGACCAGACCCCTTTCACTGACATGGCCCAATCTCATGTGCCAGATTTCTGTTTTCGACAAAGGTTTCGTGGATGCAACATTTGTCGAACCACTTACAACTTCAGCCTCAAGGGTATACAAGCCTTGTTTCTTAACGCCTCTCAAGACTTCCTTCGAACCCTTCATGACTCTTAGGATACTATTCTCTCCTTGGAAAACATATCCTTTCTTGTCGAATTCACCAAGAGAAAGCAGATTTCTCTTCAAATCAGGAACATACCTGACTTCAGTCAACAACCTTATTGACTCATCATGGAGCTTGAATCTCACAGATCCAACACCTGCAATCTTGCAAGCCTTGTTGTTTCCCAGCAATACTGATCCACCATCTTGATCACATAATTCCTCGAACAAGTCTTTGTTTGGAGTCATGTGCCAAGTGCAACCTGAATCCATAATCCACTCCTTCTTAGAGTCACTGCTTGAAACCACAAGAACATCAGATGATTCGAAATCATCTTGAACAATGGCAGCGTTGCCATTATCCTTACCTCCATGATATTTCAAGCGTTCAGGGCACACCTTTCTTGTGTGACCCTCCTTCTTACAATGGTAGCATCGAATGCCAGATGCTTCGCCACTGTAAGTCTTCGATTGACTTTTGCCTTTCTTCTTGTCGAACTTACCATCCTTTCGTAAGAGTTTTCCTTTAACGGCCAAACCTTCGCCAACAGTCGAAGGTTTATGCTCCTTTCGTTCATTCAAGTCCTTAGAGTACAAGGCTGATTGAACTTCTTCAAACGTCAGGGACTCCCTTCCATACAAGAGAGTTTCTTTGAAGTGAGCATGTGATCGAGGCAAAGAACACAATAGTAACAGCGCTTGATCTTCATCATCGATCTTCACATCAATATTTTCAAGATCAAGAATCAGCTTGTTGAACATATCCAACTGCTCAGCCAATACTTTGTCTTCAATCATCTTGAATGAATACAAAGCTTGCTTCAGGTAGAGTCGATTTACCAGCGATTTGGTCATATACAAACTTTCAAGTTTCACCCATAACCCTGATGTCGTCGTCTCCTTTGATACCTGCCGGAGAACCTTATCACCAAGGCTCAACAAAATTGCGCTGTGTGCTTTCTCGATCATATTTGTCTTCTCCGCTGCCGTCAATTCTGCATTCATGGCTGCCTCTCCCTTCAACGCTTCTAAACAACCCTGCTGAACCAGTAGGGCTTTCATCTTCAAGCGCCACAGACCGAAATCATTCACTCCGCTGAACTTTTCAATCTCATACTTTGTTGAAGGTATCTTCTCCACGCTCACCGCACCAATTTGTTGTGAAAAACGATACCAATAACAAAGTATAATAGGGAATTAGGGAAGAGAATAAGAACACAAGAATTGGTTATAACTGCTATTCTTTTACTTTCTCTTAAAACAAGATTACAAGTTTACAAGAATAACAAATAACCTCTCTCACCCTAAATTAGGATTTGCAGCTTAGCAATGATGAGAGACTAGTATGCTATTTATAATAAAACCTAACATACTAACTAATGGGCTTTTTTCCACAAGACCCATTATACAAGCCAACTTAATAAACAAGCTAACTTAACAAATTAGGGTTTAAACACTAAAACCTAATTTAACATGCTAACAACCCTAGCATCTTCGACACAAGCATGTGAACAACCTTCGACTTCATGCTCAATCCTATCGAACCAAGAAGCTACCTTTCGACCATACTAGAGTTCGATCCAATATCTCACATGGTCGAAGGGTAGCTTCTTGGTTCGACAGGTTTGGGCATGAAGTCGAAGGTTGTTCACATGCTTGTGTCGAAGATGCTAGGGTTGTTAGCATGTTAAATTAGGTTTAGTGTTTAAACCCTAATTTGTTAAGTTAGCTTGTTTATTAAGTTGGCTTGTGTAATGGGCCTTGTGGAAAAAGCCTATTAGTTAGTATGTTAGGTTTTATTATAAATAGCATACTAGTCTCTCATCATTGCTAAACTGCAAATCCTAATTTAGGGTGAGAGAGGTTATTTGTTATTCTTGTAAACTTGTAATCTTGTTTTAAGAGAAAGTAAAAGAATAGCAGTTATAACCAATTCTTGTGTTCTTCTTATCTTCCCTAATTCCTATTATATTTTGTTCTTGACATCGTTTTCACAACAAATTGGTGCGGTGAGCATGGAGAAGATGTCTTCAACAAAGTATGAGATTGAAACGTTCACTAGAGTGAATGATTTCGGTCTGTGGCACTTGAAGATGAAAGCCATACTGGTTCAGCAGGGTTGCTTGGAAGCGTTGAAGGGAGAGGCAGCCATAAATGCAGAATTGACGACAGCGGAGAAGACGAATATGATCGAGAAAGCACACAGCGCAATTTTGTTGAGCCTTGGTGATAAGGTTCTCCGACAGGTATCAAAGGAGACGACGACATCAGGGTTATGGGTGAAACTTGAAAGTTTGTACATGACCAAATCGCTGGTAAATCGACTCTACCTGAAGCAAGCTTTGTACTCATTCAAGATGATTGAAGACAAAGTGTTGGCTGAGCAGTTGGATATGTTCAACAAGCTGATTCTTGATCTTGAAAATATTGATGTGAAGATCGATGATGAAGATCAATCGCTGTTACTATTGTGTTTTTTGCCTCGATCATATGCTCACTTCAAAGAAACTCTCTTGTATGGAAGGGAGTCCCTGACCTTTGAAGAAGTTCAATCAGCCCTGTATTCTAAGGACTTGAACGAACGAAAAGAGCATAAACCTTTGACTATTGGTGAAGGTTTATCCGTTAAAGGAAAATTCTTGTGAAAGGATGGTAAGTTCGACAAGAAGAAAGGCAAAAGCCAGTCGAAGTCTTACAGTGGCGAAGCATCTGGCATTCGATGCTATCATTGTAGGAAGGAGGGTCACACAAGAAAGGTGTGCCCTGAACGCCTGAAAGATCATGGAGGTAAGGATAATGGCAATGCAACCATTGTTCAAGATGATTTTGAATCATCTGATGTTCTTGTGGTTTCAAGCAGTGACTCGAGAAGAGAGTGGATAATGGATTCATGTTGCACTTGGCACATGACTCCAAACAAAGACTTGTTCGAGGAATCATGTGATCAAGATGGTGGATCAGTATTGCTGGGAAACAACAAGGCTTGCAAAATTGCAGGTGTTGGATCTGTGAGATTCAAGCTTCATGATAAGTCAATAAGGTTGTTGACTGAAGTCAGGTATGTTCCTGATTTAAAGATAAATCTGCTTTCTCTTGGTGAATTCGACAAGAAAGGATATTTTTTCAACGAGAGAAAAGTATCCTAAGAGTCATGAAGGGGTCGAAGGAAGTATTGATAAGCGTGAAGAAACAAGGCTTGTATACCCTTGAGGCTGAAGTTGTAAGTGGTTCGACAAATGTTGCATCCACGAAACCATTGTCGAAGACAGAAATCTGGCACATGAGATTAGGCCATGTCAGTGAAAGGGGTGTGGTCGAATTAGGGAAACAAAATCTGCTTGGTGGAGACAAAGTCGAAAAGATGAAGTTTTGTGAACCCTGTGTACTTGGAATATCTTGCAGTGTGAAGTTCATCAAAGGAAAACAAAGAACACATGGATCCCTTGATTACATCCATGCTGATCTTTGGGGGCCTGCAAGGTGTCCATCACATTCAGGGGCAAGGTATTTTCTATCCATAGTTGATGATTATTCCAAGAAGTTATGGGTATTCATCCAGAAGACTAAGGATGAAACTTTTGAGAATTTCGAAAGTTGGAAGACTCTGGTAGAAAATCAAACTGGCATGAAGGTCAAGAGGTTGAGAACTGACAATGGCCTTGAATTTTGCAATGAGGCATTCATCAGTTTTTGTGCGGCCTCTGGTATTGCAAGACATAGAACTACTGCAGGTACTCCACAACAAAATGGTTTGGCTGAAAGGTTTAATCAGACTATTTTGGAGAGAGTCAGATGCATGTTGACTAGTGCGGGGTTAAAGAAGGTGTTCTGGGTTGAGGCTGTTTCGACAGCAACATATCTGATAAATAGATATCCTTCGACATTGTTAGATATGAAGACACCTAAAGAAGTTTGGTCGAGACATCCACCAGATCTCGACAAACTGAGAGTATTTGGCTGCATAGCCTATGCTCACATTAGGCAAGACAAGGTCGAACCTAGAGCTCTGAAATGCATGTTCATGGGATACCCTGAAGGAGTCAAAGCTTATAGGCTATGGTGCCTAGAGCCAGGTCACAGGAGGTGTATCACCAGTCGAGATGTAGTTTTCAATGAAGCTGAAATGACTTTCAAGAAAACTGATGATGATGGTCGAAGTGCAGAAGAGCTGGAACAGGTAGAGATTCCTGTTGAGGTGGAGCATGTTGATACTGAATTGCATATCCCTGATGAAGTCGAAGAAGAAGCAGAAGATGCTGAGGAAATTGAGGAAAATGTCGATGACTACCTATTGTCAAGAGATAGGTCGAGAAGAGCCATTAAGCCACCTCAGAGACTTGGATATGTAGATCTTATAGCTTATGCCTTAATCTCCGCAAGTGAGGTTTTAGACGAAGAACCTTTAGACTACAAGGAAGTTATGAGGAGTCGAAATAAGACTGAATGGCTGAAGGCCATGGATGATGAGATGAAATCTCTTCATGATAATCATACCTGGGAACTGATCAAGAAACCTGTTGGGGCAAGGTTAGTCAGCTGTAAATGGATTTTTAAAGTTAAGGAAGGAATCGAAGGAGTGACATCGAAAAGATACAAGGCAAGGTTAGTTGCAAGGGGTTTCACTAAGAAAGAAGGTGTCGACTTCAACGATGTGTTTTCTCCTGTTGTGAAGCATAGGTCCATTCGAATGTTGCTTGCCATGGTGGCACAATTCGACTTTGAACTGGAACAGATGGATGTGAAGACAACGTTATTGTATGGTGATCTAAATGAAACAATCCTGATGAGGCAACCTGAAGGGTATGTCGAAAAGGGGAAGGAAGAATATGTGTGCAAACTGGAGAGATCTTTATATGGGCTGAAACAATCTCCTCGACAGTGGAATAGGAGATTCGACAAGTTCATGGCACGTGTCATACCCCAAAATTTGCCCACACTTTTCAAAAATTCAAAACTATTTCAAAATTTGGATTTTTATAAAATCTTGGGTTCATTTACATTGACATCCTGAATTTTATAAATATTCGATTTAAAGTCTATTTTAAAATATAATAGTTTACTATTAAATTGTTATATTTTAATAAATAGAAAAATGTTGACAAATGCTTCATATACTTTCAATTGACTTTTTATTTCAAATAAATAACATAGCTCAGTTGGTTAAGGAGTAAGGCTTGCAAGCAAAAGGTCACGGGTTCAATTCCCGCTTGGTGCATTTCTATGTTTTTTTAACTATTTTTTATCTTTTTTTTGCACCTGGACGCACCTGGACACAAGTACGTTCAGGTTCTTAATCTTGATCATCAAGGAAGGTCCATGGGTCTTTGGGTTGGATCATTTCCTTTTTAGGATTGGTTTTAACCTAATTTTCAATCTATAAATAGGGCACTCTCCACCATCTCTTCTCATAAACAGTTTTCTAAACAATTTTTCTAATCCTAATCAACAATCACAACAATCAATCCACAATTTTCTGAAACTTTCTTCCAATCAACAAATTTCTAACAAATTTCTAACAGTTTCCTACAAAATCAACAATAATCAACAACTTTCACATATACTTTCACCAACATTTTTCATACATTTTTTTAAGTCTTAGAAAATTTCTTTACCCACCTCCCTCTGGGGGGTCACCTCCAGCGAAATTCCCAAACTACCCCTGCTTCGGAAATGAACTTCCGAAGCGCTTTTTTTTAAAAAAAATTTCCTTGATTCGGAAGTTCATCTCCGAAAACACCTCATGGGGGGTGCGTTCGGAGATGAACATCCGAAAACACCTCATGGGGGGTGAATTCGGAAGTTCATTTCTGAATTATGCAGAAACTGTGTTTTTTTGTTATGTTTTTTCTTAAACGCAACCGCATTTTAATTAAACGTTACCGGCAAATAAAATAAACAATAGATAGACTGAAAACACTAATATGATAAATAAACAAAAAAAAAATACTAATCCGATGAAAATAATATATACAAACCGAAACAAATAAAAATAGTGTGCTAAAGATACAATCCGAAAACAAAAAATAAATAAACCCGACCACTACTGGGTGTGTCTAACCCTCTCACCCTGGGCCCTCCTCTGCCGCCTGTATGTCGCCGCACGGTCCGCATCAAGGACGATCATCTCCATCACCGCGACTGCCTCTGGACCGCCCCGCTCCACGATACCTCGATCCAACGCGTCCCGCCCAATCATCGATATCCGCTGACAGATCGGCATGAGATCAATGGCGTGATCATCCTCGGCCTGCTGGTTCTCCAGGATCTCCTCGTGTGCTGGCCTAGGAGCACCGGGAACGTCGGGTCTCAAGAGAGGATGGGACACCCGGTAGAACCATGTGACATATCCCTCCTCACTGTGCCAGTCCTGGGTGACCCGAGTGAGACGGTACTCCAGCGGTACCACATGATCCTCCCAATGCTCCCATATGGCAGTGAGCTGCACTCGGGTCACAATGTCGGGAGCAGCCTCAAAGGGTGACCTGGGTATCCGCTGCACGAATCCGAACTGACGCATGCACCGCTCAGGGAGATATCGAACCATGATGTCGGTCCCGCATGCCAACCAGCCTGAATATAGAGCAATGCCGTCAAAGGGGACAATCTGAGCGTAGTCGACGAACGGCCTCCAGGTGACGTCGTCGTGCATCGTGCGGTCCAGGTACAGGCGGTATGGTCCCACCGCATCGTTCCCCCTCTGGAGAACGTATCTGGCGGCCCTGGGCATGGGGTCCACATACTCAGGATCGATGTGGAAGCCGTGGATGCGGGAGAAGTAGGAGATGATCCAGCTCTGAAACAGAAATACGATAATGTATTAAAATTAAATACGAAACATAAATAAATAAATAAATAAATACGAGAATGTGTTAAAATCAAACGTAGCGTAAGTAGAGTGCAGGATCCGACCAGCTGCCTCGTCCGCCAGTTGGAGGCCTCATTCAGCTTCTGGTAGAGATATGCCAGAGTAGCTGCCCCCCAGTTCCACTGGTGAACGGTATCCAGGTCCATGAAATAGCGGAGGTAGGTCACGTCGACGTACCTGGCGCTCTTGTCCACAAAGCATGCAGCGCCTACCACATGCATGTACCAGCACCGGAGAGCGCAGCCGCGGTGATACTGTGTGAATAGCTCGTCACCCGCCTCCTCGGCCTCGGCCGCCGCGTCCAGGTGGAACTCAAAATAGATCTTCAGTGTAGTGAACCGGACATGAGGCCCACAAGTCGTGGCGCACTCAAAGTGAGCAACCTCCTCCTCCATGCCCAGATAGAGCGTCATCCACTCAATGGCCTCCACCCTCTGGATCTTGGAGTGGGTCAACAGCGGCCCCCTAATAGGCAGGTGGAGAAGACACTGGACGTCATGCAAGGTGATCGTCATCTCCCCAACCGGCAGGTGGAAAGATGACGTCTCCTTGTGCCAGCGCTCCACAAATGCCCCCTGCATGCCGGTGCTGATGGTGGTGTACCCCGTCATGCAGAGCCCGCTGAGCCCTAAACCTCGCACATGGTCGTTAAACCACTCAGCTGCTGGTTTAAACAGACCGAAAATCTTCCTGGAGTGGTTCACCATTTTCAATGGCTCTCTCTCCTGTTACAAAAAAAAAAACAAATAAGCGAGAAATAAACGGTAAAATTATAAAAACTGGTGACAAATAAACGGCTAAGTTAAAAAAAATACCTCTCCCTCCCAGATCCGCCGAGCGACGTGATCCTGGTAGTGAATCAGCAGGGAAGTGTCAAAAGGCCCTCCCGGATAGCTATCCACCTCCTGCTCCTCCTGCTCCTCCTCCTCCCCGACTGGAGGGTCAACATCCGGTATGACCTCCTCCTCCTCCTCCTCATCATCATCCTCCTCCTCTCGCTGGCGGGAAGAAGATACCCGAGCCAGCCTACTCCTATAGCCTGAAGGAGATGAACTCTCCACCAAGTCCTGCTGAACGCGCACATGCGTGCTGGCTGGTTCCCTGTCATGTTCCTGTAAACAATCGAAATCGAAATCGATTAATATGCGAGACAAATGAAAAAACAAAAAAAAATTGCACTTCTGATACAGTTCGGAAGTTCATTTTCGAAACTGGGATGGAGGTGTTTTCGGAAATGAACTTCCGAAACACCCCTGCGCAGAGCTTTTCTGCAACCTTCAATGGCAGACCCCAAAATCAAAATTCAAACCTATGTATACACATTCTAAACATCCTAAATATCAGTATAAACCTAACCTAATACATTTTTTGCTATTTCTAAACACCCTAAAATACATTATAATCTTAGATCTTAAAATCAAAATGCTTACCTATTGAATAGATTGGAGGACTTTAGAATGTAATAGAGCAAGTAGATGGAGCCTTTGAGGTAGCTTGGAACTGGTTTGCACAAAAATCTCTTTGGGGTTGAGTTTGAAGAAGATTAGGGTAAATGATTTGGGGGAGGGGCTGTTTTGCTTAATCTGCAAAACGCGCAGTATTTCGGAAATGAACTTCCGAAATGCTGTTTTCGGAAGTGCATTTCCGAAATAAGTCAAATTTTTAAAAAAAAAAAGGCGCTTTCGGAAATGCATCTCCGAAAACACCTTTTTCTTGCATTTCGGAAGTTCATTTCCGAAGTCAGGGGTATTCTGGGTTTTTCACCAGAGGTGAGCTAGAAGGTTGGGAGGTTGGCAAAGAAATTTTCAAGTCTTAATAGCTTTTAATTTTTTTGGCCGATGATTTTATATGAGGCCCCCAATTTATTTATTTTTGTTTTAACCAAAAGTTCTTAATTGCAAAAAATTATTTCTGCACGCAATTGGCAAGAGTATTGTAATGTAAATTGTAGTGTTGTTATTTTACTTTAGAGTCTGACTCATATTATGTGCATATTTTTACGGTAACATATTGACCTTGGAGTCAAACTATGACTTTGTATATTTTTTTTTGTTAATTAGAAATTCACAGTAAGTTTTAATCTTCATTATCATAAACTATAATTTTTACCCTTCTCTTCAAACATATTCATAAACAAAAACGTAACAACACAACATGTAATATATTCATGAATCTCATACCAGTTCAAGAAAAATCCAAAAAATTTATCATGTTTTTCGGCTATACATAAACACAACTACTTGTATGAGTTTTCTTTGGTTTCACAGGTAGAATTGAGCCACTGTAGATCGTGTCCGCAATAAAGCTTTCGTTGACCAGAAATACACTCAATGGAAGTCTCTCGTTCCCAGTGGCGGAGCCAGGAATTTTATGGAGCCTGAGCAAAAATTTTACACCTTTGTTTTTACTAATTTTATATCCTGTTTCTATTAATTTTGCCCTTAATTTTGTCTAAAAAATTTGTCTTCGATTTTGTTCAAAAATTTCACACCCTGTTTTTACTAATTTTGTCTAAAAATTACTAATTTTTCCCCTGGTGTTGTTTAAAAAGCGACTATTATGTGGGGAGTATACAACAAAATAAGGAGTTGAGCCTGGGCGCATGCCCGGGCTAGCTGGGCTGTAGCTCCACCCCTGCTCGTTCCCTTCTCTCATACGGCCATCTCTTTCTTGCAGTTGGGTTCTTTAGCTTGGACAAGCGCACCAGATTAGAACGCACAAGCAATGGACCTGCAATCGCCAAGAGGAAGTGTTAGAAAATTTTTTAAACCGAATGGATTCGAGGCTAGAATCGTGTACGGAACACTTTCTTTATAGTATTTCAAGCACTCCCAATTTGTCTTGGAGTTTCTACGCAGGAATACCCAGGATAATTCAGCCTTATCGAGTTTGTGCAAGACCGGCGAAAACTCGAAAGTAGCGAAGAGTGCTCTGGAATTATTCTAGAGGATTTTCATTTTTTTGTTATATATTTTTCTGAATTCATAATGAATTATTTATAGGCCACATTGGTATTGTTTCACAAGGTAGCGACCCTTGGTGAAACAATGCCTTTTACCAAAAGTCACAATGATTGGCCTATAACAACACACTTCAAAAGTTGCATGGTTTCATTCTACAACTCTTCATGAAGTGTTGTCATTTTTCAAATCCACTTCTCTTGTCATTTTGGAACAACTATCATATTAATAATTATTATTAATAATTTACAACAATCCCCCACTTGTTCTAATAATGACAAGTACAATTCCAGAATATAGAAAGCAAAAGAGTGTTAATACAGTTAGGTATCTTTCGATTTGAACTTAACCTTAGTAAAGACAACGCAAACCCTAATCGGAATGTTAGGTAGCCATGCTTTGAACCTTTATCTCATGTGATTAGACCGGCGTTACTATACACACACTCTTTAAAGGTTCTTCGCCTACATATCTCGCCTAGCACTATTTATGGCCATGTGCTTTTCCTGTTTTCATGAATTTTTCATGAGAGAAACTCCAACTCTCACTTTAAGACGGCACCATCTCGAAATTCATATAGGTGAAATTCAATTTGTATCTATTTTTTGAGATACTTATCCTCCTCGATATAGAACTTCATTAAGAGTTTCTAAAAATAAAAAAATCAACCCTCAATTATGTAATAGTCAACATTGTCACAAAAATGTTGCATCATCTTCCAAATCAACGACTTGTTGTTACCCATTGAATCTTAGGTTAAGATGTATTAACTTCAGGTTGGGTTGCTATCATTGTTGAAACACTTATTCAAGGAGTTTCAACCTCACACCTCTTGAGGTTATCTTTATTAAATCCTTGGCCAGTAGTTTAGTAAATGAATCATTCAAATTATAGATCGATCGTATATATGTGAATGAAATGATTACATCTTTAATCAATTTTCTAACGAAAGAATGTCTAAGGCCTCAATGCCCAGACTTTTTATTTTACACTTATCTGAATTCTCTTGCTAAATGGCTTGACTATCACATTGTGTTAACACCTTTGAAACATTGTCTTTAGCCAATGGAACTTCCAACAGAAGGTCCTTCAACTATTCAACTTCTTGAGTAATGGAAGCGAGATCCACACACTATGGCTCCATAGTCAAAAGAGTGGTGCATGTTTGTTTCTTGCTCTTCCAAGAAATCTCACCCCCAACTAGTGTAAATATTCATTTAGTTGTAAATTATGATCTCCAACACTCGATATCCAACACATATCGGTATATCCTTCTAGTATGGCATGAAACCTACCATAATGGAGGTCAAGATTTGGTTTTAAAAGATAATCAAAATCCTTGTGATGTCCTTCGAATGCTCACCATTTGGATTGCTAGTAAATCTACTCATTTACTATTTGCAAATGTTATATCGCATATAGTATATTGTATTAGAAAACTAATTTCACTTGTGTATTATAATATGACCACAACTCTTCCATCATCATTTTGACACTAAGATCAAATTGAATATTCACTTTCTTGAAACGTGATAGTTTGAACTTATCAAGAACTTTCTCAACAAAGTGTATTTGACTAAGTTCATAACCCCCACTATTTTCGCATTACTTTGATCCCCAAAAGAGTGTCAATTAGTCAAAGATCTTTCATCTTGAATGTGGAAGTTTTCTCAATATAGTGTGTTTAACTATGTTTTAAACCCCCACTCTTTCGCTTTACTTTGATCAAATAGAGTGTCCACTATTTCAAGATTTTTATCTTGGTTGTGGAAGTTAGAAACCTCTTTATTTCTAAGATTCCATTCATCTTTTTGATAATGATCAACATGTAATCAACATAGAGACAAAGGAATATCACAATATTCTTACACAACTTTGTGTACAAACACTTATCACAAGAATTAAATGAAGAAGGTTTTTAGATAATCATGCATGATGATGCAAGAAGGTTTTTAGATGAAGTGAGAGATAAAATTATGAGCAACTTAAAATAGTATAATATAAATTGCAATGAGTACCTTAGTTATGTTCACTTCTCTCAAATTCTTCACTTGAATTTCTTTGCTAAAACTTCTTGATAAACTTCATCATTGATGTGCATGACACTTTTGATCCATTTCTTCTTTGATAACCTTTGTCTTCATCAAAACTAAATATAAGATATATTCTTCACAGGAAGATGAAAAGGCCACAGCAGATTCACAACAACACCTGCGAGTAAGAATCGACAGAAGACTGAATCGAAATCTCCACAGAGTTGCTGCAAACGAACCAAAATACGCACTCTATTCGTCACCGCTCCGCAAGCAACAACATCAATTCACCGAGCAACTCAACATCATCGAAGCTTCATGGTGACATCATCATCTTCGTACAACCGCCCCCGGCCAGATCCGAGCACCGCACCATCCTTGCATCGTATCACGGAAACAACCGCCACCAAGCACCACACCTCACATCGGCAACCTTGCGATCGGGAACGGCGACAACAACACATCATGGCATCATCTCAGACAGTATGTTTTCTTTTATTTTCAACCGCTGCTTTTATCATTAAATACCAACCTTTTTTCGATTTACGTTTTCTGGATCCATTGTTGCATCGATTTTGTCATGTAGTTATCGGGTGATGGTGTTTGGATCTTCTTGTATAACCTTTGCTTCTGATTAAATTAATTTTGTTCATGGGTTTGTTTGTTGATTAGATTAGAAATAGGTGAAAGCTAAGAACAGAGAAACATGATTGAGAGAGGTAAGGTCTTGTTGTTGTTCTTGAGATGCAAGAGAAGAATATTTGTTTTTCTGAGATGTCAATTTGGAAGCAGAGAATGAACAGGGGCACTCTCTTTTACGATTAAGAGAAACTAGTAACAAACCCGTGCATACGCACGGGTTCTGGTCTGATACGCGCATTTATTTACATAATATATTTATTTTAAATAGAATATTTAAAATGAAAAAATATTTAGAGCAATAATAAATTTTTCGTATATCAAAATATTTAGATCAATAAATTTTTTTTTCCTCTTATATCATTCTTGGATCATAAATATTTGAATCATAAATATCATCTTTCTTATATATAAATATGTAGACAAGAATATATTTTTTCCCGTATTCAAATATTATTTATGTTTAGGTATCATTTACAAAAATATTTGGATAAATTGTAACTTTTTGTATATAAAAATATTTAGATCAATAATAGATTTTTTCTCATATACCATTTTTGAATAAATTTTTTATGGATCTAAATACCATTTTTCGTATATAAAAATATTTAGATCAATAATAATTTTTTTCCATATACAAATATTATTTTTGTTTAGGTATCATTTATAAAAATATTTGAATGAATAGTAAATTTATGTATAAAAAAATATTTAGATCAATAATAGATTTTTTCCCGTATATCATTTTTGAATAAATTTTTTTTGGATCATAAATTCCATTTTTCGTATATAAAAATATTTAGATCAATAATAGATTTTTCCCGTATTTAAATATTATTTATGTTCAGTATCATTTACAAAAATATCTGAATCAATAGTAAATTTTTTTATATAAAAATATTTAAATCAATAATAGACTTTTTCCCGTATACCATTTTTGAATTAAAATTTTTGGATCATAAGTACCATTTTTCATATAGAAAAATATTTAGATCAATAAAAAAAATTTCCCGTAGACAAATATTATTTATGTTTAGGTATCGTTTACTAAAATATCTGAATCAATAGTAAATTTTTGTATATAAAAATATTTAGATCATTAATAGATTTTTTCCCGTATACCATTTTTGAATTAAATTTTTTTGGATTATAAATACTATTTTTCATATAGAAAAATATTTAGGTCAATTATAGATTTTTTCCCGTATACAATATTATTTATGTTTAGGTATCGTTTATAAATATATCTGGATCAATAGTAAATTTTTGTATATAAAAATATTTAGATCATTAATAGATTTTTTCCCGTATACCATTTTTGAATTAAATTTTTTTGGATCATAAATACTATTTTTCATATAGAAAAATATTTAGGTCAATTATAGAATTTTTCCCGTATACAATATTATTTATGTTTAGGTATCGTTTATAAATATATCTGGATCAATAGTAAATTTTCGTATATAAAAATATTTAGATCAATAATAATTTTTTCCCGCATATCATTTTTGAATTAAAATTTTTGGGATCATAAACACCATTTTTCATATAGAAAAATATTTAGATCAATTATAGATTTTTCCCGTATACAAATATTATTTATGTTTAGGTAATGTTTACAAAAATATCTATATCAATAGTAAATTTTCGTATATAAAAATATTTAGATCAATAATAGATTTTTTACCCGTATACCATTTTTGAATAAATTTTTTTGGATCATAAATATCATTTTCCGTATATAAAATATTTAAATCAATAATAAACTTTTTCCGTATACAAATTATTTTTGTTTAGATATCATTTATAAAAATATTTGAGTGAATAGTAAATTTTTGGATAAAAAATATTTAGATCAATAATAGATTTTTTCCTGTATACCATTTTTGAATAATTTTTTTTAATCATAAATAATATTTTTCTTATATAAAAATATTTAGATCAATAATAGATTTTTCTGATACAAATATTATTTATGTTTAGGTATCATTTACAAAAATATCTGAATAAATAGTAAATTTTTGTATACAAAAATATTTAGATCAATAATAATTTTTTCCCTTATATTATTTTTTATTAAAATTTTGTGGATCATAAATATCATTTTTTTTTTTAAGAGTAAATGAAGTATAGAGAGATTAGGGTAGAAAACTAAAAAGGTGAAGAGAGAGAAAGAATGGTGAAAATAAGTTATAATATAGTTGAATAAAATATTAAGATATAATGGACAATTGTGTGGATAGACCAAAAAACCAACAATTTTAATAGGTGTACAAAAAGTAAGGATGGGTAATTTTGTAAAAACCAGAGCCACTTATTTTCTTATATTATAGATAGAAGAAAGGGGGCGGTCCTTTCTTCTTTGACCTAGAGTTTTTTTAATTGCTATTGGGCTTTGATGGGTCAGGCCCATCCGATTTTTTATATACAACATACCTTATTTCTAGTGATACCCCTAGCTGAGTGGATTTTGCTTCTTGGGCCTGCTTCCTGAGCCCAGCACCCCATATTTGGCTACACACCATATTTCACTTATGTTTCTAAATCATTTTCATTTTTATCTTATATTTTTTTATTTTCATTTAGTATTTTTAATATTTATTTTAATTTCTCATATAACAAAAACACAAAAATTACATATTTTCTAGTTTTGTTAACATAAAAAATATGTATATAATATATTTCATTTAGATTAATCAGTTTCTCTCTAATAATAATTAAAAACACCAAAAATATTTATTTCATGAATTAGCTTCATTTTCTACAATTCATATTTGTTCATATTTTCACCATCTTTCATCTGTTATGTTATGCCGTATCACTAACATTTTTCTTGTTTTGATTGTTAGGTACCGCACCTGAGACTCTGGATATTTACCTACTGTTTATCTTTGTCTATTTTTCTTTCTCGCATATGTTTTCTGATAATATGTAACTGCAAAAGCCATGTAATAGTCTTAGGGTTTATCTTTCCTCATTTTTTACTTTTCGCACTCCCCCCGATTTTTTGGTTATGTATCCCCTCCCCGAAGCCACGTAATAGCTAGGACCCCTTTATTTTCTGCTCTTCATTTTTCTGCAATACTTATATGCGTGTGATAGTAATTTAGGGTGTGAAAAGACATAAATCTCAATCGTAGATCACTAACTAAGATTAAATATTCGAATCCAACACACATGCTTGGGGCACACACTCACCCTTAAGGTACACCTCTCTTGGTTGCCTTCGAATATAAGGTCGCGTCCCTCGAATGTGGAGGTATATACTAGCAAAAGTCCCAACGGTTAAGAAATCATCGTAAAGATCATAAGTCCCTCGATGACCCTCAAAGTTGCCTACGAAAATATATGATCTAGTCCCTCGAATGGTTGCCTACAAAACGATGATTGTCCCTTCGAATATTGCTAAAGGTACCTCTACTTGTTGCCTTCAACGACCTCCGATGATCCTTCGACTGTCCCGTACATCCAATCAATGGGACTACCTACCCCAAATGGTAAGGATAGCCCTATCTCCCTTAGGAAAGCAAAAAAGCATAGAAAAAGACCAATTTAGGGTAGTGCTCTTAATATGCTTAGCTCGATAAAAAAAACATCTTTTCAAAACTCTTTCAAAGACTAAGGCTACGCATTTACGCTAAAGTCCTTAAGTCCCTTTTCAACTTGAATCAAATAAAACAAACATGAGCTAAGTAAATTAAGAGCCCGTAGACAACTACGGATGAAAAGGGTGCTTACACCTTCCATTTTCATAATCTACCCCCCGAGCCCGTTTTCTTAAGAAAGGGTATTTTTCTGTTCTTTTTACCCTTCCAAGATATTGGACAAAATAAAAGTCGGTGGGGACTCTTGCTCACCGCAACATTGGTTGCTTTCTTAAAAATAAAAGTTAGTTCACCGAGTTACAGAATGCATAAGTTTCATTAGAAGTCAGTTCGACCACTGTGTTTACTTTCGATTTCGACCTGGTAATTCATTTGTTATTTTGTTGCTTTATGTGGATGATATTCTCATAGCAAGCAACAATGTCGAAGATGTGACGAGGGTGAAGGCTGAACTCAATAAGGAGTTCGATATGAAGGATTTGGGAGCTGCTTCCAGGATTCTTGGAATTGACATTCGAAGAGATAGAAAGAAGTCGAAGTTATGCTTATCTCAAGAGGCATATCTACGGAAGATTCTCGAAAAGTTTAGTATGTCGAATTCGAAGCCAATTGTGACTCCAACAAACCCTCAATTCAAGTTGAGTATTAATCAGTGTCCCAGTACTGATGTCGAAAGAGCCCATATGAATAGCATCCCATATGCTAATATAGTTGGTTCTTTGATGTATGCTATGGTCTGTACTAGACTCGACATAGCATATGCAGTAAGTCTTGTAAGCAGGTACATGGCGAACCCTGGAAAGGCTCACTGACAAGCATTGAAGTGGATTTTAAGGTACATAAATGGGTCTCTGAACAGATTCCTAATTTATGGTGGAGCCTTGGATGAAGATAGTAAAGTAGAAATTGAAAGATATGTCGAATCTGATTATGCAGGTTGTATGGATTCCAGAAAATCTATTTTCGGATATGTTTTCACTATGTTTGGCACTGCAATTAGTTGGAAAGCAACACTTCAGAAGGTTGTTGCTCTATCAACCACTGAAGCGGAGTATATTTCCCTAACTGAAGCTGTGAAAGAAGCATTGTGGCTTGAAGGTTTTGCGAAGGAACTGAAACTTCAAGGTCGAGGTATCACTGTTAAATGTGATAGTCAGAGTGTAATACACCTGTCGAAGAATTCAGCCTATCATGAGCGAACTAAGCACATTGATGTGAGGTTGCATTTTGTCAGAGGAGTAATCGAGCATGGAGAAGTCCAAGTGTTGAAGGTTTCGACAGAGGACAATGTTGCTGATATGATCACAAAGACATTGTCGAGTTGCAAGTTTTTCCACTGTATGCAGTTGATAAAGCTGCATGAAGAAAGATAGTTTGTTCCCTTGATGTTGTAGAGTTAGGTCCAAGGTGGAGATTTGTGAGATATTGGATTGAACTCTAATATGGTCGAAGGGTAGATTCTTGGTTCGACAGGATTAAGCATGAAGTCAAAGGTTGTTCACATGCTTGTGTCGAAGATGCTAGGGTTGTTAGCATGTTAAGTTAGGTTTAGTGTTTAAACCCTAATTTGTTAAGTTAGCTTGTTTATTAAGTTGGCTTGTGTAGTGGGCCTTGTGGAAAAAGCCCATTAGTTAGTATGTTAGGTTTTATTATAAATAGCATACTAGTCTCTCATCATTGCTAAGCTGCAAATCCTAATTTAGGGTGAGAGAGGTTATTTGTTATTCTTGTAAACTTGTAATCTTGTTTTAAGAGAAAGTAAAAGAATAGCAGTTATAACCAATTATTGTGTTCTTCTTATCTTCCCTAATTCCTATTATATTTTGTTCTTGACATTGTTTTTCACAACAGTAATAATTTAGGTGCAACTACATCTTCCTCAAAGATGGCTCAAGTGTATCATGGATGTAAATTTTCATTTCATCAATGATATAGGCCCATGGGTGTGCCTTAAAAATACCAATTATGTGTTTATGTTGGCACATATAGTGTGGACCAAACCCTTGATGTATGTGCAATAGAGGATCCATATTTTTTTTACAGTTGAGGTAAAATATTGTTTTATACTATATTTATAAAAGAATAATATTTGAATCACGCCACTTTAAACAAGGGAGAGAGTTTGTTGTTCTGGCAGCAACCATGGATCCAAAGCTTGTGAATTCATCATGTTATATTTGACTTGTGAATGTGCATATGAGTTTGATTCTAATGTTTCTAATATTATGAGTTTTTATTTAGAAATTACAACTCAATGGTAATCATACAATAGAAAAAAGCAAAATGAGAATCATACAATAGAAATTACTATATTTGTTATAATTTATTTTTTAATTATTTTTTATTTGATTTTAGAACAAAATTCCCATAATGTCTACTTAATAATTAATTAGCAGATTTTATTGTTATTTTGAACTATTGGTTTTCCCAATATTTTGTGAGTTGGACCATTGGTTGCACATAATTCAAATCTTAATTAATTAATTATCAGTAAGATACTTTTCATCTTATAATATTTTTGAAACACGTGATTTGAATTTTTTTTGTCATTACCCATGTTTCTTCTATCATTATTCTCACTTTAGGTATTCCAAACCATTACAAATAAATAAGAAGCATGAGCAACTTCTCACATTTGTGGTTGGAAAAATCAGATTTACTTCTTCAAGAGAAGTTATACATGAATCTCATTTGGTCCTCCTTGCAATATTTCGTTCTTCTTCTTATTAAAAACACCACAATTTTATACCCTAAACTATTGCTTTCATTCTTTTGCGTATGAACATACCAAGAACCCGGGGGTGATTGGACAATATCCTTAAGAGAAATTTCTCAATTCTGCATCTTCAGTTCCTTTCATTTGCAAATCAGAGCATTGTAAGTGTTTTACGACTGCACTCTCTCGACTCAAGTGAGTTTTTTTTCATTTTCATCTCTCTTTGTTTCGCGTCTCGCCGTCGATAACTAACCCTTTTATCTTGAATCATTTTTTACAGTTATGGTTGAAACCAGTGTTGTCGTCCCCGTCGAAGCTGATCCCAATCGAATCGAATTTGCATATTCTTTCTTTCCCAGTTTCAGTTCTGGTCTCAAGTTTGATGGGTTGGTATTTTGTTTTGGGTTTACTTCTTGATATGTTTTCATTTTTATGTTGTTGTTATATGATTGGTTAGGAACCGAGTTTCAACAATATTGTGACAACACTCTGCAGGATGGCGATGACAACTTTAAAGGTGGTTCAATGGCAGCACTCTAACAATCAATTGCAACTACATCCCAACCGTCTACAGTGGTATGAGTGTTGGTATGTATAAAACATTTAATTTTAATATCTCTATAAATAAAGAATCATTGTATAGTAGATGAAACAATATTCAACTATGTATATAAGTGCTTAAGTTAAAGCCAAAAATGTATTTATAATGAAACAATATTCAACTATGTATATAAGAGCTTAAGCTAAAGCCAAAAATGTATTTATAATTATACTTTGTCCAGATTCTGTTTTAAATTTTCTACAATCTTTTACATTTGTAATAGTTCAATATATTTTCAGTGTTTCGGTTGATATGATGCTCTTAAAATATTGGTGTGTTTGCGCAGGTGAAGTTGCTGATAAGTGTTTGATTCATGCTAAAATGACTTATTATAACATAGCACTTATCTTACTTATTTAACATATTTCTCACATAAAAACCCCCAATTATTGAATAAACTATTATTGTGCAAGATTACTTGGCTTGGTTTGTTTTTATGCAGGATTTGGCCTTAAAGCAAAAACCAGAAAACAGAGCATTCGCTGCAGCGAACTATATTTCGCTGTAGCGAACTCCAGGCACTCAAAGGGAAAAATGCAGAAAACAGGTCATTCGCTGCAGCGAAAGGTAGCGAATGGTAGCGAAGGCCCGATTCGCTGCAGCGAACCTTATTTCGCTGTAGCGAACGAAGTCAGAATCAAACTTTCCAGTTTTGATAGCAGCAAGCAGAAGCGAAGTACATTCGCTGCAGCGAACCATATTTCGCTGTAGCGAACTTTGGCGGTTTCTAGAAGATTTGAATTTCTTAAAGCTGAAGAAAACATTCGCTGCAGCGAAATACCCTTCGCGTAGCGAACTCTGGCGGTTCAACAAAGACTTAACAATGAAGCAAGGCATTCGCTGCAGCGAACTTCTGTTCGCGTAGCGAACTCAGGCGGCCAGAACAGCTATAAAAGGAGCAGAAACCAGTTCATAAAGGACATTCACTTTTATCTTGTAATACTTATGTAATAGAAAGAGAAATAGAGGTTTTTAGGTAGAAAGAGGTGGATACACATCAAGAGTCGGGAAATCGTCGTTGATGTCATTACAACTCGAATCTTCCATTGTTCATCAAGCTACCATGAGTAGCTAAATCCCTCTCTTGTTGGGATTGATCGTAGTTCACCGAAACAGTATGTATTTTCTTTAATCATGGCGTTATATATAATTTATGTTTGAATCATTATCGTTGTTATCTTCGTTTTACCGTTTATTTCATGGATTGAATTGATATTGACAAATACGATTCTAATCTCGATCCAAAATAATAACTATTAAACTCTAAATGCTAGACATAGATTTAGGTTTAATATTCACTTCAAGTATTGAAACTTAATGCTACCGTATCGTTTAATAGGCTGAGAAATCGTCGATTAAACCATAAGGTAGAAATCTCAACAAACGTTTAGACATGAACTTTGTTGTGAGCAATACGTGATGATATTGAAACAAGCATACATTATGTGTAACTGATCTAAGATTTACATATTGAATCGGTGGATGAAAACCAATTCCCAACAAGTCTTTCCCTCTGAAACTTATCTTTCGTTATTTACACATTTTTACTTTCCGTAACTTTCAACCAAACAAACTTGAAACTCTATGCTTATAACTATAGAAATTATTGAACGGTTTTGATATCGCTCCAATCCCTGTGGATACGATAATACAAAATACTTACATTTGACTTGTACTTTCTACAACATCAAATTGGCTCCGTTGCCGGGGATTGGCGTTTAAGATAGTAAAACATCGCAATCGTTTCTATACTTTTAAGCTTTGTGAATTTCTTATATATTGTATATATTTTTCTGTTTTTCGCAACGTTTGCTAAAGTGTTTGGATAGGTGAAGAAAATTCTGTTTATGCTTCAAGGAAAAAGTTCGAAGGAGCAACTTCTTTTTGATCCCGAGATCGAAAGAACAATCCGAAAGAACAAGAAGCAAACGAAGAAACAAAAATCCAAACAGAAAAGAAAAGGAGCATTTACATCAACGTCCTCATCAAATTTATCAAAAGAAACAATGGCTGAAGTTGTTAACGGTCCGTGTGAAAGTAGCCCAAGGCGGTTCGCCCATCTCACCAACAATCCAGCTGCAAGACGAGCTGAGATGAAAACATGATTACTGCAAATTATTTATGCTAACCCTTTTGCAGGTTTGGATCATGAAGATCCATACACTCACCTCACCCGATTCTACGAAATAGCTGGTACATTAGGTGCACCAGAGGCTGAAGAGGAAGCTGTATTCATGAGGTTATTTCCGCACTCTTTGATCGGCAAAGCAAAGGATTGGTACCTCGATCAATCAACGGAAACCATGACCAATTGGAATGTTTTAGAGAGAAACTTCCTTAGCAGATTCTTTTCTCACAACCGATTCATGGACGCAAAGACAGCCATTGCCACATTCACCCAATCTTCAACTGAAACTTTGTGTGAAGCCTGGGAACGCTATAAATCCATGCTACGGAAATGTCCAAACCACGGTTTCGATGACATGTCACAAATCCACATTTTCCGTAATGGATCATTACCTCAACCAAAGCTTTTACTTGACGCAACAGCGGGAGGTTCCTTGATAGCAAAAAATGCAGAGGAAGCAATTGCAATCATCGATAGAATGGCTCTCACAGATCACCAGGTGCAACACAATCGAGGTACCGTACAAAAGAAAGCTGGAATTTTGGAATTAGGCACAAATGACGCAATCCTAGCACAAAATAAACTACTCACTCAAACCGTGGAAGAATTGACAAAACAATTGTCCAAGCTGCCTCAACAACTCAAAGAAATGCACGGTTCGTCAAGCACATCGCAACAAGTAGCCTTATGTGAACTTTGTACAGGTGACCATCCAACCGGTTTTTGTCCTCCGATCAATGAAGAAGTGAAGTATATGGGAAATCAGCAGCAGAGGCAGGTTCCTTACAATCAAGGGTACCAACACAACAACAACACAAGCTATGGCCAAAACCGACCGAATCAGTACCAAAGTTACACACAGCCAGATAAGCTTTCAAAGATCGAGGATACCTTGAATCAATTCATGCAATTGTCCATGGCAAACCAAAAGAACACCGATGCGTCGATTAGAAATCTTGAAACGCAAGTTGGGCAAATTGCGAAGCAACTAAGTGAGCAACAAAGAGGTACGTTTTCTGCCACCACTCAAGTTAATCCCAAGGAAACTTGTAATGCAATCATGACGAAAGGTGATAACATTGTTCAAGACAAAGTTGGGGAGAATTCGAAAGGTATTGTGGTAGATAAAAATAGTAGGGAGGAGGAAGAAAACAATGCGGATCCTGGAAAAGTTACCTTACCAGTTACCATTGGAAATATCTATTTTGATAACGCTTTGGTTGATCTTGGATCAAGCGTCAACCTTCTTCCATTATCCGCCGTGAGAAAAATTGAAGATCTTCATTTGAACCCTACAACAATAAAGTTGCAACTTGCTGACAAATCAACCACAGAACCAATCGGCGTAATGAAAGAAGTAATGGTCAAACTGGAGGGTTTTCGATTTTCAACTGACTTTGTGGTAATAAGCATGAACAATGATGAAGATAGTCCTCCAATCTTAGGTCGTCCCTTCATAAAAGCATCTCGAATGATGATTGACGTGGATGAAGGGAAGATGAAAATAAGGCACAAAGATGAAGAAATCAATTTCACATTGTTTCAACACAAAGAGGATTCCAAAGCTAAAGCTCCTGGTGAAAAAAGCATGATATTAAAAAAGATAAATGGTAAAGAAAGGCCAAATGATGGTGGCAATGACGTTTTGACGAATTCATACAAACCACCGTAAGTTTATTCGAAATAGGCGTCGAGCTAATGACGTTAAACAAGCACTTGTTGGGAGGTAACCCAACTTTTCATTGCTTTCATTTCCTTTATGCATAAATTAATAGATTAGTAGGAAGAAAATGGCGTGATATAGCATAAAGAAAATTCTGCAGAAAACAGAATTATGCAGAGTTCGCTAAGCGAAGTCCTGCTTCGCTACAGCGAACGCAGCAAATTCAGCAAAAATCTTTGCCAATCATGTCATCTTCTTCATTTTGATTTCTGTGTGTTTACATTTTTGAGCTACAGATGACTCATGACCAATTCATGATGCTTGTTGTCTTCTAACAATGAATTGAAAGAAGAAGCATAGAGTGGAAGATCAATTTCACATAAACCAAAAGAACAAGGTTAAAGGACATGAGTTGAAAGGATTGCACTATCCAAGGTACATGTTTAATGCTTTCTTAGAATTTAGCATATACATGACATGAGTAGGCTGCGTAAAACCAGTTCATTCAATCCTATGCCATGACATGTTTTCATATGAATCACTTAGTTCTAAAACAAGAAAGTGAGGTAACTTTCCATTGTTCACTATATGCTAAGGAGACTGACAAATTCTTGTTTTAACTCGTTTGATTCATGCTTAATCTTACATTTATGTTGGTAATTGCAAAGACATAGAAGGGATCAAGGCAATTCTTTGAAATTGAGCATAACTACTAAACCAAATATAGCCTCATTGTCCCTTGTGAGTGAGTGATCTTTTGCAACCCCCTTTGAGCCATATGACAATGACTCTATCATTGATGAACTGAACAATACATTAAGTAAACCACTTAGTGGATATTGTTCTATATCTTTGAAAATCATGAAAAGTTCATATATGATAGATTCCATATTTTCCTTGAATAAAACCTTGAAACCGTGATATCTTTTGCCTAATCTCAAATGAGCATTCAATGCAAGTAAGGTGTTGTTCAAATTGGGGAGAAAAGAGAAAAAGACTTTCTTCAAAAGAAAAGAAAAAGATGTGAGAATCAAAAGAAGAAATAGAAAGTAAGAAAAGAAAAAGAAAGAATGTATTCAAAAGGAAAGAAATAATGAAGGTAAGATGAGTGATATGTGTAAAAGAATCACAATTTATGAATGCTCTTCTAAAAAGAAAAATCAACAACTTTTTTGTTTCCATTATCCCTAGAAATGACACTTCCTTGGTACCTTAGCCACATTACAACCATGAAAGACCTTAGTGATCTTTGTTCTCGCTTATCAACATATCTTGCTTGGATAAAAGTATGAATTGATCTAGATGTTAGCAAATTTGTCATGTGAGAGATCAACATACCTCATCATTTTCACTTATACAAAAGAATATGGTAAGTGTGATTCATGATTAAACATGTTTAGTGCGATGGATTGATTGACATGGCTTTTATGTGGAAAACTTGTTTCATGAATATTTCTAAATGCTAAAGGAAGTCATAAAGCATCAACCCTTGGATGTTCAATTTCAAAAACCATGTGCCTTGATTACTTCATTAAAAAATTTGGTTGATCATGTGAAAGGTGATATAGAAACTCTTGCTCTTGTTTACTTTGATTGAGGACAAACAAAGATTCAAGTTGGGGAGAGTTCGATAAGTGCTTGATTCATGCTAAAATGACTTATTATAACATAGCACTTATCTTACTTATTTAACATATTTTTCACATAAAAACTCCCAATTATTGAATAAACTATTATTGTGCAAGATTACTTGGCTTGGTTTGTTTTTATGCAGGATTTGGCCTTAAAGCAAAAACCAGAAAACAGAGCATTCGCTGCAGCGAACTATATTTCGCTGTAGCGAACTCCAGGCACTCAAAGGGAAAAATGCAGAAAACAGGTCATTCGCTGCAGCGAATGGTAGCGAAGGCCCGATTCGCTGCAGCGAACCTTATTTCGCTGTAGCGAACGAAGTCAGAATCAAACTTTCCAGTTTTGCTAGCAGCGAGCAGAAGCGAAGTACATTCGCTGCAGCGAACCATATTTCGCTGTAGCGAACTTTGGCGGTTTCTAGAAGATTTGAATTTCTTAAAGCTGAAGAAAACATTCGCTGCAGCGAAATACCCTTCGCGTAGCGAACTCTGGCGGTTCAACAAAGACTTAACAATGAAGCAAGGCATTCGCTGCAGCGAACTTCTGTTCGCGTAGCGAACTCAGGCGGCCAGAACAGCTATAAAAGGAGCAGAAACCAGTTCAGAAAGGACATTCACTTTTATCTTGTAATACTTATGTAATAGAAAGAGAAATAGAGGTTTTTAGGTAGAAAGAGGTGGATACACATCAAGAGTCGGGAAATCGTCGTTGATGTCATTACAACTCGAATCTTCCATTGTTCTTCAAGCTACCATGAGTAGCTAAATCCCTCTCTTGTTGGGATTGATCGTAGTTCACCGAAACAGTATGTATTTTCTTTAATCATGACGTTATATATAATTTATGTTTGAATCATTATCGTTGTTATCTTCGTTTTACCGTTTATTTCATGGATTGAATTGATATTGACAAATACGATTCTAATCTCGATCCAAGATAACAACTATTAAACTCTAAATGCTAGACATAGATTTAGGTTTAATATTCACTTCAAGTATTGAAACTTAATGCTGCCGTATCGTTTAATAGGCTGAGAAATCGTCGATTAAACCATAAGGTAGAAATCTCAACAAACGTTTAGACATGAACTTTGTTGTGAGCAATACGTGATGATATTGAAACAAGCATACATTATGTATAACTGATCTAAGATTTACATATTAAATCGGTGGATGAAAACCAATTCCCAACAAGTCTTTTCCTTTGAAACTTATCTTTCGTTATTTACGCATTTTTACTTTCCGTAACTTTCAACCAAACAAACTTGAAACTCTATGCTTAGAACTATAGAAATTGTTGAACGGTTTTGATATCGCTCCAATCCCTGTGGATACGATAATACAAAACACTTACATTTGACTTGTACTTTCTACAACATCAGTTGCAATGGTTAATTATACAACAAGTATCTCTAAAAATATTGGTGTCTCTGTGCAGGTGAAGTTGCAATGGTTAATTAATAAACAAGTATATTTAGAGCAAGTGCTGCTACTGAATATGGTATTCCGAAGTTGCAATTTGGCCAGATATTGAAATTGAGTTATTTAGACTTTAGAGACTTTTCTGATTTCTTTCTAAACTCAAATTAATCAAATCATGTGACATTTTTTGTTGTTGATAATTAATGTATGATTATATCATATAAATATGTATTTAGTGCATAAAATGACCTTGGAGGTAAATCTCATTATTTATTTCATTGGTTAACAATAAAATGTATGCATACTTAATGAGGTTGTTGTGAATTGTGATCAATGCACAAATGATGAATGACCATTATTTTATTAATTAAGAAAAAAAGGATGAATTTTATGATTCTTTTAAGGATAGGAAAAATAATAAGGATGTAGGCCATACATCACAAGCAGCTTTTGAGTCACCTGCATGTCTTCATATGTTGTTTTTTTAATGTATTTTAGAGTTTTGGTTTTAGTTATAAATTTAATGGGATTCTTAAAAAAAATATATTAGGTAGGCTTGATAATCAATAGTGTTATTTCATTGTTTTTATTTCATTAATGATAAATTTAATGAGATTCTATTTTCAATACACTAAATTAGTAAATGGAAAGTGTTATTTCATTTTTTTTTTTGGTTTGAAATGATTATTATTTTAACTTCTCAAAAAATTGGTATTTAAAATTGTGATTAAATAATTAAATATTAAAAAATAAAATACGTTAATAAATAATTATTATGATGCTTCAATAATATTATTAAATATGAGACCTCTTAATTATTAGTATTTTTATTTATTAATAATATAAATTCATAAATAGAATTGTACCACACGTTAATAAATAAATTTATTTTTTAAATAAAAAATATTATTATTTGATTGCTAAATTAATTTATTTTGGCAATAGTAATTAATAAATAAATATTAAAAAAATAAAATATGTAACTAAATAAATATTATGATAAAATTAATAGTATAAAATCAATAAAATAAACTAACTGACATTAATTTGATTTGCTTTTTACGATCCGTTCTATTAAAATGTTAGGTCTATTTTGTTAAAAAAATACTGCATTAAATGCTCTTTTCTATTTTTACTATTTTTCACCAATGCTCTATCTATTTAAACAGTTTAATTGCTGAATGATATTAATATAGATGAAATCATAATTGATAAATTATTTTGATTATTACCTAATTGAAAATAATTTAAGTTCTCCTCTTTTTCTTTTCTGACTCTATTTAAATCATACAATAGAATCAAGTAAGATGAATTCTTTGGCAAGTTTACCATGTGTCATCTTCTTAGAGGTGTTATCATTTTAAAACTTGCTATTCATTATTCATTAATTGACTATTTCAAATTCCTTACTCGAGTTCCGCAATTTTTGTGGCTAAATAATAATTCAACTAGTAGGAAACTCGTGCTATCGCACGGGTCTGGTCGAGGTTTCACATTACATGTATCCAAATATCACTTGTAAAATTCTTTTATATAAATCAACCATATATAAATTATTAAATATGACATCATATTAACTTATAATCATTTATCAAAATTTAATTCATGTGTTTGGAATATCAAATATAATATAACTTATTTTGCAGTTTATAAATATTCACGTAATTTCAATTATATACTAATAATATGTACCAAGTTTTAAGTATTGATTCATATTTGTAATAAATCGTACAATTATTTTTATAACTTCAATTTTAAAAAACAATAGCAAAAGAAATAGTTAAAAGATAGACATTAAAATGATCAGTCAATAAATGATATCTCATAGATACATCCACATCGACCCGTCAATTATTTTTATATCTTCAAATTTATAAAAGAATCCATCAATAGCAGATATCTCATAGATACGTTCACATCTACCCGTCAATTCAGATGAGTTTTATATCTTCAAATTTATAAAAGAATCCATCAATAGCAGATATCTCATAGATACGTTCACATCTACCCGTCAATTCAGATGAGTTTACCAATTCCAGTTGAATCCAGATGAGTTAATTCTAAAAATTTATTAAATCTATTTGAGATATTAGTCCATTTTTCCAAACCTAAAATGTATCGCAACTCCCGTCAAATGCTTAAGAGTTTCTATATTTAATGTATATTCTTATAATATAAAATAATATATAATTTTATAAGTTTAAAAAATATAATTTTAATTAAGAAATTAAACATAGTTAGAGAATAAAATTTATTAAACATATTTGAGATATTAGCTCATTTTTTCAAACCTAAAATGTATGACATCTCCCGTCAAATATTAAAAGTTTCTACGTTTAATGTATACTTAAAATATTTAAAAATTAAACAAATAATAAAAATATGAGTATGTTAATAGAGTAATTAGATCTTGAATATGTACAATTATAAAAAAATAGAAATTTAAAATCTATGTATGGTAAATAATATATATTTATTCTCATATATTTAAAATAATCACATTAAGTAGTCTCAATTGGATAGTGTAATAAATATAAAATCTCAAATTTAAAATACTTTGTAACTTATTTCCGTTTATAAAAACAATCGTAGATTATTCAATTTATAAAACTAACTATATTAATAAATCTTTATCTTTTATCATTATTTTTTATGATTACCATTTATCATTAAATTTTCATGACTATCGATTAACATATTTTAACATGATTACAATAATGAAGTTAATTTGAAAAAATTCTGAGAAGTTTTAGTTATTTCATAAGTTTACAAAAATTACAAAATCTCAATTGATTTTGTTTTGTTTTATTAACCTTTATATAAAAATCTAAATAATTTCAAAATATATTATATCTCAAATAAGGATCTAAATAATTACAAAATAACTTTTATTAAATATAATGATAAATTAAATATTTAACCTTAGTAAGTATTATTACATTAAGTTAAAAATACAACTCTTAAATTACTTTAGAAAAAATATTTTAAATTGAAAAACTAAATTATTGTTTACACTTCCAAATTTTGCAAGTACATTTTTTTGACATGTGGCCTGCTTCAATTTTATAAAACAGTAACAAAAGAAATAGTTAAAAGATAAATATTAAAATAATCAGTCAATAGCAGATATCTCATAGATACGTTCACATCTACCCGTCAATTTAGATGAGTTTACCAATTCCAGTTAAATCCAAATGAGTTAATTCTAAAAATTTATTAAACCTATGTGAGATATTAGTCCATTTTTTCAAACCTAAAATGTATCACAACTCCCGTCAAATGCTTAAGAGTTTCTACATTTAAAGTATATTATTATAATATAAAAAATATAATTGTATAGGTTTTAAAAATATAATTTTAATTAAGAAATTAAACATAGTTAGAGAATAAAATTTATTAAACCTATTTGAGATATTAGCTCATTTTTTTCAAACCTAAAATGTATGACATCTCCCGTCAAATATTAAAAGTTAAAATATTTAAAAATTAAACAAATAATAAAAATGTGAATATGTTAATAGAGTAATTAGATCTTGAATATGTACAATTATAAAAAAAATAGAAATTTAAAACCTATGTATGATAAATAATACTCCCTCCGTTCCTTTTTAAGTGTCGTTTTAGAAGAATTTTTTTGTTCCTATTTAAGTGTCGTTTTATAATTTAATGTTATAATTTGTCATTTATACCCTTATTTTCTCAATAACTCCACCTCAATTTTTTCAATTAATTATTGGAAAAAAAGAGTGTATGATTGAATTCATTTAGAAAGAGAAAAATAAATAGGGATATAATAGGAAAAGTAACTCTAATAATCCACTATCTTGGTTGAAAAGCTTTTTGCTAAAACGACACTTAAAAAGGAACGGAGGGAGTATATATTTATTCTCATATATTTAAAATAATCACATTAAATTTTATTTTTTATTTTTTATGATTATCATTTATCATTAAATTTTCATGACTACCCATTAACATATTTTTAACATGATTACAATTATGAAGTTAATTTGAAAAAATTCTGAGAAGTTTTAGTTATTTCATACGTTTACAGAATCTCAATTGATTTTGTTTTGTTTTATTAACCTTTCTATAAAAGTCTAAATAATTTCAAAATAAATTTTATCTCAAATAAGGATCTAAATAATTACAAAATAATTTTTATTTTTATATTTTTATAATGAAAAACTAAATATTTAACTTTGGTATAAAATAATTATAAGTTGTAGTAAAAAGTAATAAATTTTATCTCTATTGATTTTGATTTGTTTTTATTAACATTTTTCTAAAATCTAAATGATTACAAAATATATTTTATGTCAATTTAGAACTTTTAATTTTATTAAAAAACTTAAATAAAAACAAAAATTAGTAGTATAAGCAAATTAGTTGTATTATAAATAAATTTTAAATTAATAATTATGTAAAATTATTTAGTTTTCAATTCAATAATAATAATAATTTCATTCAATTGAATTTAAAAGGTAGACTTTTTTAAATCTTAAATTATTATTATTGAATTGAAAGCTAAATAATTTTTCATAATTATTAATTTAAAATTTATTTATAATACAACTAATTTGCTTATATCTGAAATTTGTTTAAAATTTTTTAAAATTTATTTAAATTTTTTTAATAATATAAATTTTAGAATTTTTTAAATTAAGAAGAATTAAATATAAATTTTTTAAATTTTAAAAGATAATAATAAAAATAATGTAAACCTCGACTTAGAAATCAAATTTTGAGTTTTTTTTAGGAACTTTTTATAACGTTCTACACATGTCTTCAAAATAATCATTCAAAAATACACCTTGATTTAACATGATGGACTAAAATTACATGCATAAAAATTTTATAGCAACTAAAATATATTATTTTTTTAATAGAGACTGAAAATGAAAGTTGAGATATTTATAGGAAGCAAAAATATATTTAACCCATAATTTTAAATTTTTTTATTAGATTAAATTTTTTAATTTAATTAAAGAACAAAATGTATAATTAAAAATAACAAAAAAATTGAAGATTTCCTTATTCAACATTTTGATTCAATAAAAACATTGAAATTAAGCCAAATATATAAAAAAAACTAAGCTATATAGGTCGATTATTTATTATCAAATATTTATCAAATTAATTATTATCACAAACATCTGCAGATTTCATTATCAAACATTAGCACCACTAAGTATGTTGATTATTAGAAAGCTATATGTGCTATTTGGTTGGTCTGCCACTTTTTGGTTTGCAACTTTACATTTAATTGCTTCTTCACTCAATGCTCTTCAATAGAAAACAGTTACAATTGAGCCATATCAATCAATAGTGTATCAATTACAATGGATCAATATTTATTCATTCAATTAATTACAGCATGAATATTCTAAACAATGAGGAAAAATCGTATAAAGAATCAAAATAGAATGAAAAGATGTCCCATGTATACAAAAATGAAAACAAAGTTAAAAATAATCAAAATAGAATCAAAAGATGTCCCATGTATACAAAAATGAAAACAAAGTTAAAAGTTGAACAATGTATTAAACATAAGTAGAAATCACCATACGATTTTTGACTTTTGGTGTTTTCCTTATTATCCCATGATTATAGGTCTTACAACAACAGCACAACAAAATCATTAAAGGCAACAAAAACAAAACAACCATTATAGAAGCCACATAGATTATTCCATATACTGTCAAAGCAATAGCTATAGCCAAAAGCATCCATGACAGAACATCGTTAATGATTGCAGCGGAAAGAGCAACCCTTCCCAACTTTGAGTTGTCCGCTTTTAACTCTGCAAGGATTCCAGAAAGAACAGGACATTCAGTGACTAAAGAACATCACCAAGAATTAACACAAAAGAAACGGTCGAGAATAACGCTCTCGTTCTGAATGGTAACACCATACCATAAACTGCAACAGTGACTTTCTACCTTTCATTCATCCATACTCCAACCAAGAATAGAAAATATAAAAGACCAACATTTGCTATTGACTCAAACATTATCACACTTCTTAGAAGAAAAACTGCATCAGCAAATGTATAAGACATACCTTCAAACTAATCAAAAACCCATAAATTAACTCTCAATCAACAAACTTTAAAAGCTTTTGAAACATAACAAAAGAATAAACTTTTTGCAGGTAAAATATGCCATTGTTTCATGTATCAATAAGAGACACAATCAAATCTCCATCAAATAAAAACATCATTTTCAATCTGCATAAAGAACAGACTAACTGTCGCATAAAATTTTATTACTAATGGAAATGTGATACAATGGTTTATTACTAACAGTAACTACAGTTCTGTTAGAGACAACAACATAGATAAGTTAATAAATACAAATATATATACCTTTTTCTGCCAGGTGCGAGTAGATTGGTATAACTCTTTGTCCATTTTCTGACCAACTTCGTTCTTGCTACCCATTGAATCACTTTCATTTTATCAGATTATTACAAAGACAGCTACTCCCTGCAAGAATTGACTACAATCACAAACCACAAATTAACCTCAACATATTAAATCAACTAATTAATCAAATAAATACTACTTCAAATTAATAATTCAGAAAGTAAAAACCACGACTTTAGGTAAAAAATTGTGTGACCAAAACATGAGAAGTGTAAAGATCAAAACTTTTTTTTATATGAAATGAATATAAGAATATGGTTACCTGTTCTTGGTCCCAAAAACACAGGATTTGTATGGAGACAATGACTTTGGATTTATAGATATGCAACCCGGATTAGTAGATGGACAGGGTATAATTTTCCTGCAAGAGACTCGTTGAAGCAAAAATACAAACATGTACCATGCAATAATCCAAGTTAGAATTATGCAGCTAAATAGAACCTGACAAAAACTTTTCAGCCTATAAATTTTCTAACAGTTTGGTTAGAGTCACGCGGTGTTAATGCGTGTTTACGGAGGCGATTGAGCAGTCCATCATAATAAGCCCTTTCCAACTGCATAAACAAATATCTTTGTGTGAGCCTCCAAAAGAGAAACTTGTAAAGAAAATCATAAAACTCATTCAAATTAAGATAGATATTAGATTCACATTTAAATTGAAAACTTCTACTCATGTGTATAAATGATAAAAAAAAATGGCAAACTTATACTCATGTGCTGAAACGGAAAACTTATACTTATGTGTAGAAACGATAAAAAATGGCAAACTTATACTCTATGGTTTCAGATCTGGTTGTAGCTTTCACAACACAAACCTTGCATTTTATTGGAGGGGCCTTGATGCATATGGTCAGCGGCAGTTGACGCAGATATGTTGGCGACGGAGGCATAGGTGTTATTTTTTACAGCGGCGGCTCCGACGGTGGTGGTTTGCAACAGATGTGTCAAAGAAATACTGATTTTGCAAAAGAGAAAGGTTGTTGTTGTGTTTGTAATTGAGAATAAGAGTGTGAGTGTGAATCTAAGAGTGATGGTTTGGGATGGAAAGAGAAAAGGAATCGGTGACTATGGTAAAGAAGAGAAGTAGAGTGAAATATGGTGTAGTACCTTGCAACGGCTTCGCTTTCGAAGTTGGTGATGGAATCAGTGCGGTTTCGTGTTTTTGCGTTAGGGTTTGTGTCCCATCCTTCACCTTTCTCAATTAGCCATGGGTTATGGATTCAGAGCTTCAAAGCTTAAAACAAATTTGTGGTTAATAAAAGGGTTCAGAGAGAAAAGGGGAGGATCACAAAGAGAGAGAGAATAGTTCTGGTGCTTTGTGGTTAATAAAATTTTGCTTCTTAAAATTGTAGAATAGTTCAATTACCCGTGTAACTTTTCAGCTCAATGAGACCTTTCAGTCCTCAATGCACCATTAAGTTGCTTAGATATTTAAACCCAATTATATTCTCAATGCAACTTTTGACATTATTTCACCTATAATATAAAATAATATTATATAAAATAGATTAAAAAAAGGAAAAACCAAATAAATAAAAATGAAATCAACCAATCAAAAAGTGACACAATAGATAGCATTTAATGTCAAATGAATATGGTGGCTTCATTTATCAAAAGGACAAATTTACCCATGGAATTTGAACGGTTTTAGTTATTTAATCAGAGGGCTTAAAGTGTAATTATCAGGTACTTTACTTTTTATATATTATAATAGATGTTAATTTTTTTGTTTTCCAATTATTTATATGGCTTTTGGTATTTCTTATACATATAATCCAAGCAATTCATTGATTATGCCCATATATTAAACCTTTTGGATTTTCGAATAACTTTTAGTTTCTAACCTCTTACAGTATAAACCCTAATGTTTTGCCTTCATAGTCTCACATTTACATCTTTCACCAAGTACACAGTAAGCCTTTCATTTTTTCTTTTTTATGTCTAAACCATATGATTCATTCGTAAAACGTCTCCATGCCCTAACATCTTTTGTTTTTCGTATTAATCAGGAGGCAATGTTGCGCAAATTCGATTTTAGATATTAATAACAATTATAATAATTAACATTTATCAACCTAATAAAAATAAAAATGATATTAAATTAACAGTCCCAAATTATTAATCATATAAATAATAATATTTCCAAAATTAATATATAATGATAATAATATCTCTAAAAAAATTTACGGCTAAATAAATTGACAGGTTAACTTTTTCTTTGCATTTGTCATGATATCACGTTTTTATATTTTCTGTCAATACAAATGATTCTAAAATGCACTACCATTTACTTATGTCATTAAAACCTAGGGGTGGCAAAGCGGGCCCGGCCCGCGGCAAAAGCCCGTTTTACCCGCACTTTTTTGCGGGACGGGGTAGGTTTTAGGTCCGCTCCCTTTAGTGTGCCCGCCCCGCCCTGTTTTTTTGCGGGCATGAGCTTTTTCATACAATTTTACTATTTTTAGGCCTAAAAGGTTAAATCCCGCGGGCTTTCTCCGTCCCGTCCTCACTTTTTGCGGGGCGGGACAAGGTTTTAGACCCGCACACTCAAATATGCCCGCCCCGTTTTTTCGCGGGCTTTTGCGTGGCGGGCCTAAACGGGGCGGGCATGCCCGTTTGCCACCCCTATTAAAACCTATGAAATTTTAATTTTACACCAATGAAATATTTGTAATTAGTTCAATTAAATAGACAATTTTTTAGTAGATAATTAATGTAATTTGTGGTAAAAAAAATATGATTTTTTCAATAAAGAAATTATTAACAATTTTAATTATATATTAAATTAATAGAATGTTTTATTTCTTAATAATCTAACCAAAATCATTACACTACAAAATACTTATTTAGGTAAGAAAATCCTCTTATATTATTTTCTACAACTTGCATTATACAGTGAATTGAAGATTATCCACCTACTTTGCATGATGAAGTTTCTATATTGGATCACATAGAAAATAACGGTGCACTTTACAAAACATTTTAGTAATTGTAAAAGATTTGTTTCGTTTTTTTTCTTCACATTTACAGTCTTTATAAATATATAATTTTATGCCCTTTAATTGTTATTTTATGCCTTTAATTGTTATTTAGATAATTTATTTTTATTTCCAATATAATAAATAAAAATAAATATTTATTTAATTTTTAATATAAATTATCTTAAAATAATCGAGATATTATTAATTTAGCTATTTAAAAATAACTATAACTATAAATATTTATTTACTCACAACGGGTCTATACATAAAATAAATGATTATTTTTTCACCAATTTTTTATAACTTAATATAATATAATAAGTTACTCATTATTTATTTTAAACAAATAAATAATTAGACTTGGTACAAATATTTGACATATTTAAAGTATAATGTTTTTGAGAATTTAACATTAATAAAAACGATTTAGGTATATTCATCACAGTGAAAATTATTTAGTTGAAATGTATAAATAAAAACGGATCATTATTAATTAATAGTTTTAATTATTTATTTTGACCCCATTTATAGCTATTTATTCAACTTCTTAATATTATGAATATCATTTATAATAATGCACAAATCATATATATATATATATATATATATATATATATATATATATATATATATATATATATATATATATATATATATATATATATATATATATATATATATATATATATATATATATATATAGGGAGCATATCAAGTGAGAGCATTAATAAATGAGAGATGAGAGGAATAAATATCAATTATTAGATTCATCAAGAGAGAGAAATTAATAGTCACATTAATGTCTTATCATTCTCTCTCTTGATAAATCTAATGGTTGATATTAATTCCTCTCATCTCTCATTTAAAAATGCTCTCACTTGATATGCTTCCTATATATATATACTAGTAGAAGACCCGTGCGTCCGCACGGGTAATTCAAATCTTAAGATGCATAATGTATTACAAACGCAAAAAAAAAGTTAAAAATTCGAATGAGGAATGTTAATTTAAGATTAACAAAATATAATATAGATGAAATAAATCTATATATAGTAGCTATCTTAAAAAAAAAACATGAAAATTCAATAGTCATTCATATCTTAGGTAAATTGACAAGAGTAGATTGTTGGTGATATACAATTGTTATTGATTAATTATAATTTATTTAAATGCACTTATAATATACAATGATATTTTTTTATAAAAGTAATACACAATAATCACATCAAATGAATTTTCTATAAATTGTTTTCAAATATTAGAATAGGTAAAGGTAACCAATCATGAAAATTAGACAATGAAAGTGAATTTTATCAATCAAGTAGTTTTGAACAATATTTACTAAATAAAGATCAAATAACTAATTAATTAACTTATAGTTATGTTATACTTCAAATAGTTCAAGTTATAGTTAACATAAAAAGCATAACTACCTCAAACAATATAAATACATCAAGAAATATTCTATGGTATTGTTTTACTGGATCCGTTAGTAAAATATTTCAAAGAAACAATAAAGTTCACACCAGCAGGCATCAAGAAACAGTAAACAGAACATATAGTACAATGTGAGTGAAGTTAACTACTCAAGCTCTGACATAGAACTTCTTACAAATGAGTTCATCTTAAAATTGGGCAAAACAACCCTTCAATAAATGGAAACTACAAGCGGTTCAGAAACCATTTTTCAAGTGAAAACCAAAAAAGATTTAGATGTAGTAAATCACCGACATGATAAATCTAATGTCAAGTAACTATAAATATTTACAATTTTAAATATTTATAACATTTTCAGTGGCGGAGTTAGAGAAATTTTTTTGAGTGGCCATAAAAAAATAAGTCAAACAAATAAAAATAAATATATAAATTATAATATTCAAAATATTTATGTTTAATACTTTTTCTTATTATAGTTAACCTCGTGATTCATTTTGTTTTAATTTAATAAAATTTCATATTGATCCACTCTTCAAAATGTTTAATTTTAATTTTCTTTTTTTGTCGTTATTTAGACGAAAAATATTAAAATGATGTCTTAAAAAATTAAAATATCAATGTAATACTTTTTTAAAGTTTTGAATCAAAATATTTTTTAAAAAAATTAAGAGATTAAAATGAACTTAAAATCAACATACAAGACAAAAAAATATTATCCTAAATAAATAAAGATAATAACATCTAAATCCTATTATACAATAAATTTTTAAAATTGTGTCACTTATTAATTTATTAAGAATGAACTTTAGCATTATATTATGATTATATTTTTGTATATTTCAATCACGGAATTGAGATCTAAAAAATGGTGTACTATAATTAATTTTTTTTTATTGTGAGGTTTGTTAAAAAAAATCATTTTTCCTTTTATAATATATAGTAGTAACTATTCACGAAATGATTGAATCTACATACTACTCTGATTGTCCTACACGCTACTCTTCCAATTTTAATGATAAATTAATTTAGAACCACTCTACATTGCATGTTGTTGTTATTTAACTTAATATTATAATAGCAAGTCATAAACAATTTAGAACCATTTTTCCTTTTCTTCTCTTCCTGTCTGTGCATTTCTTTGCACATTGGGCAATGATTCAACCAGCTGTGCATTCCTTCGAAATCCTTTGGTGAGCCAAACTATATTTGCTACAATCAACCTAGCTCCACATACAACTGTATCGCCAGCTGGTGTAGCATTCGACATAATTGCAGATGTTTGCCCCTAAAAGAAGAAATATTATACCCATTTATGATGTTAAATTGAATATTAAGCTTAGAGTATAAGTAGGGGACCAATTCTTCAGCTGATAAACACAAGTACAATTGAAAGAAAAGAGTTTTAAAGTTTAAAGGGATATAATTGTTCAAACACATGACCATATATCCAATCTCAGAACTCCAAAATGTTTGAAACTCCATGTAATAGTCGAAGATCTATTGACCCTTTCCATGAAGCATCATCTTCTGCCATATTGCCAACATTAAAAATAGAAAGTAATGAAGCGTTTCAGGACACAATCAATAACATTTGTCTTTCCTCTTAAACATACTCGCAAACTTTTACTCCAATTCAGATTAATTATAAGTGATGAATGAATATAAAGAACTAAACAGTAACCAAAAATGTACTCCCTCCGTCCCACAATGAGTGACCCATTTGGAATAAAATGATGTCCCAAAATGAATGACCCATTTCAATTTCCAATACACTTTTTCCAATTTTACCCTCTAATTAATAAAAGTTTCATCATTTCCAATACATAATAGGGGTAGTATAGTAAAAATATCATTATCTCTCTTACTTTTAACCACTTTTCTTAAACTGTGTGAAATGGTGGGCTGGGTCACTCATTGTGGGACGGGGGGAGTATAAGTTTTTTCTGGAATTGTTGAGAATAAAGAAGCATTTCTTCCTTTTCTCCACGAGATTGAAGCATTGTTCTGCAATTTATTCATCAGGCAGTTTACTCATCAACCAAACAAATATGATATTTATAGATAGATATATGTACGTATACATCGATTTATAGAGATAAAATCAATGTAAGTAACTTGCCTTGGTGTCATTTCTAGGAATCTAAGATGTGTTTGAATATTCATCTGCTCCTCAATTAAAGAAGAAATTAGGCCTGCCATATGTATAAAAATCAAGTTAGGAAGAATATAAGCTGCAGGATGAAAGTCAGTAGAAGGGTAAATCAATGTTTCTATCAACCAAAACATGCCTTGGTTTACCACCATATTTATTGTTGGCTTGAGAAAACTCTTCGCCAGCCAAGGATATGACAAATTCAGACCTTATCCTTGTTGATTGGTCAAATTGGGTCAAGCAACATGCTAGACACAACACTGAGCTCCATGCAAAAACGGGTAATAAACAGACTATCATATTCACAAACTATACAACTAAACTATAGAGTAAGTTATAAAGCACGGAAATGAATGGTGCTATAATATCAACATGCAGATCATTATATGAGCTGAATTTATCATATACTATCAACGGCTCATGCAAAAGAATGATAATACAACATATAAATTAAACCAAATACAAGAAATTAGAAAGCCAAAGCAAGTCAAAAGCAAAGTGTGGCTTTAAAGCAGCAGCGACGATGATGCATTTCACTGTTGAGATTCGTATTTGGAATTTTTACTTGAATCAGGGGCATGGTAATGGCCAAGCCGAGCCGCGACTGCGGGAGGCACAGTGTCTGACTGTGGTCTTGCTGGGACAACATTGTTATGATCCTTAATGTCATAGCCTGTTAAGGGCTCAAAGTATATGAGTATCAATATCAGCTTACAACCAATAAATTGGAGAACATTAATAATGAGATGAAAATAGACTTACAATCAGATTTCTTTCATTCCAATGTGAGTTTTCCCGGTCGAAAACAACACGGTAACCAGTCCTGAAGTTATCTGTAATCAACATCAAGAGCTGAGGAATTAGAATGAATATATATTACACATCATGCAGATTCATGCATCATTTCAATTCCGGAAGGTACAGTCAAAAGAAAACTCATATCTCAAGATAGTATAAGAGACTTATGTCCAATTATGTTCAGCTCAGCACTCTTGACCACTGCTAGACAATATACAAGTTCACTTTGTAGAAGTAATAAGGAAAAGAACATGTTTGTTATATGTATATCCCCATAGCTTAACAAACTTTAGATTCATAGATTTAAGGTACCTGCATAGAGATGATAATTATTGGATCATAAACAGCAAAGCGGCTCCCACCTCACATAGTTAAACTCATGCTAGGTAACAGGCTAGTATTTGCATCAGGACTGTCAAATTATAAGAAAGAATATTAAGATTGGAGTGAATTAACAAATGATTAAAATAAATAGTAGTATTAGTTTTATAACCTCATATCATAACAATATTCAAAAGGGATCCTTGAATCGGAAGGACGTCGTCAATCTTCCACTTGGGAATGAAACTGCAACATAATGAAATTTAAACATAACATCTTACAAAGAACCGAAAAAATAAACATAACATCTAACACACCCATCACGTTCCTTGACGGTCCAAATGTCGACTACATGAACCACAATTTTCCATACGTTTTGTTCTGGCAGCAAGTCGCAAATTGTTATATGAGGCCTTGACATGTTTGGAAGCAAGTTCTGTTTCAAAATTAAATAAAAATACAAATAATGTAATTTTGTATAGGGTTGATAATCAAATCACAGTTGGAATAAGGTAAACTATTGCTACAACTTACCAATAATATGATGTAAAAATACAAATAACATATTAAGTCAAGCTGTTAATGAAAACGGAAGGATGTAAAAAAACGAAAATACAAATAAAGAAGCATTTGTTCTGGGAAACGTTGATAGCATAACTTTTTGTTTCACAATATACCAACAAATGAAACCTCAAAAGTGTTAATACCCAACCGAGTTCTCAATAATTTGATCGGTAAAAAGAACACTTTTAACATAAAAAAATATTAACTTTCCTAAGGACTCCACATAAACAGAACAACAAAAAATCGAACCTTTCTTAGTTGATAACAACAAAACATAGTTAAGCAACTAATGAAACCTCAAATTTGTTAATACCTAACCCAGTTATGTGTTGATTTTGTATGGTAAAAGGTACACTTTTAACATAAAAACTGAATCATTCATAGGTGATATGTGAAAAACATAGTAAATATTATAAAAAAACACGATCTTTCTTATGGATTCCACATAAACAGAATGAAAACATACCCTAAATCAAACCCGGTTGAAAGAAAGCTCAAAACTTTGAATACCCAACCCCAAAAAATGAACTTCTATGGTAAAAGCAACACTTTTAACAAAAAAAAATTGAAACTTTCATAGTCGATAACAACAAAACATAGTTAACCATTTGGAGGAATCGAAAAACGGAAGGAAGACATTTAGGAAAGCGAAAACGGAGATTAAAACGAAATCGAAAAATAGAAGGAAGACATTTAGGAAATCGTTAGCTTACCAGAGGTGAAAGGATGATGATTTCTGGGTGCAACGATGATGGGAGTTCATTACTTTGATAGAACCTGCACCAAGAAATTTTTAATTAGAAACAGCAAAAAATATCTTGGGGGTAGAACCTGAACCAAGAAATAAAGTTTGTGACCATTGAATAAAGTTTTTCTTCATAACTTGCATGCCCATTGAATAAAGTTTTTCTTTTTTTGACAGACCACGCTTTCAACAATGTCAAGGGCTACAACTTTCATCAAAGATCTGTTCACCGACACAGAAAATCTTAAAGCAAGTCATTTATAACCATAGGAAACCGAAATCCCTTATCCACCGGAAATCCATATACAAACTCTATAACAACATCAAATTGAAATCATAACAGGGCTTAATGAAGAAGAACTCCAGAAAATCAGAACAGAAATCAATAACCTTAAAAATATAACAAAACAAAATTGAAATCATAGCACAAAGGACAAAAAAAAAGAACTCCATAAAACCTTAATGAGAGAAAACGGAACAGTTCGGCAGTGATGGTGAAGAAAATGAAGAAGAAGACGAAGAAGAGAAAAAGGGCATGGTTGGTATAGCGGTGGCTTTGGCGAGAAAACGGAGATATGACGGTGAGGAAGACTTTCGGCGCTTGCAGACCCTGTAATGAGAGAGAATGGTTGAGAAAGAATGAATGTGAAAGGGAAAAGAGAGAGAAATATTAAAAACAAAAGTGACCCAGCTTTGTATCCCGGGTAAAGATAAGTTCTTCATAATTCGTATTACACAATGGTTAAAGGAAATGATATTAAAATGGTGTTTGATAAAGTTATGAAAATTTGAAAATGGGGGTGCCACTTGGACTAATGGGTATATATGATTGGTTTATAAGAAGATTGATTTAGCAAATTACCAAAATGGGCAATTGTTAGTGTAATTTAAAAAAAGCAAAAGGGCAATTAAGGGTGTTAATAGGTATATTATAATCTTAGTTAGGTAGTTGATATATATATATATATATATATATATATATATATATATATATATATATATATATATATATATATATATATATATATAACGTTGCGCGACCCGCGGTCTTCCAAATAGATTTGATGTTTTTTTATCTTTTGATTTCCTTCTTCTGCAAGCTTCCAAATAGTTTTAATTATTATTTAATTGATAATACTCATATTTAATTTTATGGGAGACATTTAAAATATTAATTAATTAATTCAATTATATAAACGGGAATAAGTTACAAATATTTTTATAAGCATAAAAAAGTTTACTGTTGATACAATTATTATTATAAACTGTAATAAGTTAAAAATATTTTTATAAACGGGAAAATTCAACTGATGATACAATTATTTTTATAAACGAGAATAAGTTACAAATATTTTTATAAATGGGAAAAGTCAACTGTTAATACAATTATTTAACGAGTTAATTTTTTAAAAAACTTACACAAATTATTAATAAATTAGAAATGCCTAAATTATTTTATAATTTACATATAAATTTAGTTAAATAAATTTTTTATGTATATTATTAATAAAAATAACATTTTATCTATACAATAGTAATCTTATTATAAATAAAATTTGTAAATTATAAGTGTTTTTAAAATAAAAATTTTTATTTAGAAAATATTTAACCCGTGCCTCGCACGGGTCTAAGTACTAGTGTTTGTTTATTGCTAGGAGGAGAATATAAGTAGTTTTGTTGATTGCATTTCCCCAAAACCTACGAGGCATGCCCTTTTAATTTAGCATGCTTCTGGAAAAATAAAGTATGGTTTTGTCTTCTTTTTTCCTAACCATTATGTTGAGAAGTGTAAAGTTGGATGACTTCATGAATTATACCTTGATTAATATGAAATGACCCAAACTCTTTTGAGGTATACTCTCATCTATCAATAGTTTTCAAAATATTTATTGCTTTTCCACTCTTTCTCAATCAAGATTTTGAATATCTTGGACACTTTAAGAGTCTCCCTCTTGACCTTGATGGTACATAACCATAACATTATGACATGTTCATCAAGAAATGTGAAGAAGTAATTGATTTCACCTATTGATGGTATTTCAATAGACCACATATATTAGAATGCACAAATTATAGCACAACATTTGATATTTTAGGCATATCTGAGGCAAATGAAATCTTATTTCTTTTCCTTTCAAAAACATGATTCACGTGACATTTTGTTTGCATTCGGTTTAGATAGGACATATACTAATTTTTTTATAGCTCAACTCACTTAGACTTCTAAAATTTAGATGACCATACCTCAAATGCTATATCCACTAGGAATTATCATAAGTATGCTTGACAAACACAAGTCATTTGTAGTTTTAATGGTAGATTTGAATGTCATGTTTTTGGACAATAGTGACTTCAACACTAGCTTCTTGTGAGTATCAAATAGTTGTATAGAGTTATTATTCATAGTAATAAAGAACCCATTCTCATCCAAATATCCAATGTGTGGAACTGTGTTTTGCATGTTAGGTAATCAAGGAAGCTCTCTATAACATGATGCATATGCTTTTGACAATGACAACTAAAAGGATTATCTGATTCAAACGGTTAAAGATGCAAAAAGACAAGTTAAAGTTTGATGATCACCGCAAACATCCCTTAATGATGGCACTCAACTAGAAAAAATCTCAAGCCTCATATCCAAGAAGAACTCAAGCAAGTGTCTATATTATTGGGTTACATGACAAGTCTTGAAGCTTCCAAATGTGAAAGAGAGGAAGTGTGAAAGTTTGCCATGTCGCATTTGAGTAAATAGTATGTTGTAAAAGTACAAGAGCTTTTTTCTTAAAGTTATACGGTTAAATCACACACACTTAAATATGTTTTAAGCCTTTTTTTCTTAAAAATGCATTCTTAAAAATGTTTTGGAAATATACCAGTTGAACCAGGAACTGTCTGAACAATTTTTAGACAAAATTTTTATTGTCAATCAATTGGCACTTATACTCAATCAATTAGGTTAGTGAAAAAATTATCCTTAACCATTTAGGACAATTTCTCAATGAACTCCGAAAGCTCTATATCATTGTTGACGCAGTAAAGCGGTAAGCAAAAGATTGGAATTATTTTGAGATTTATCGTGTCCACAGAGATCACTGCAAGGGAAAGAATTCCATTCAATAGTTTATGTGTTTCTGAGCTTGGGTTAAAATAGGTTTAATGTAGGTATTAACAGATAAATAAATATATTCTTCGGAGAGAAAAAACTTATCTGGCATGAATATAAACTACTCATCACAAACTTAAACCTATCGATCAGTTGTACGCAACCTATACTACTCGTCAAGATCATCATGTATCCCTCACATCAGTGTCCATTTCTACAACACCTACGAGACATATCACAACCAAGATTATGTTTAACACAAAGTTGCGAGAACAACCGTATTCTGGAGTCGGCAATGTCTTATAGGAAACAATAAGACGAAAGCATTAGGCTTCGATACACAAGTGATTCTTAGCTCTAAACCTATCTCTAGATTCTGGAAACTAATAGATATCCATCCTTAATTAAAATTTGTGATGTTTATTTTTACAACAACACAAATCCAAATATAAATGCAAAAAGATTAAGGAAAACAACAATAATGATTTGCAAAGCAAGCTTTATAAAATACCATGATCAATACAAATACATGTGTTCAGAGTAAATATACAAACAAACCTAACAAAGGAGAAACACACAGAGAGAAAGAGAGGAAACCCAAATATCTTGCGGGTTGTCGACTCCCATTAATGAGAAATATGCCCCCGATTCATCCATATGCAAGCTCCACTGTTGTTTTCTAGCCCCTCTCTATAAAAAAATGTTGGTGATGGAATTGGGAGAAAAAAAATCCCCAAAACCATGCCTAGAAAATCTAATTTGATATATTTATACAAAAAGAAAAAATAGCAGACCCTGCTAAGCGCGCTGAGCTGGCTAAGCGGGTTCAAAAATATCTAAAATATCTACGCTGATACCGGGGACCTGGCTCAAAGAATCAAAAGTAATCAACCAAAGAATCGTGAATCAACAAGTTTCGACAACCAAAAACAATTGTTTGGTTCAACACAAAAACACACGAACAAAGTAATGCTTACCACAATTCTACAACGACAACATGAAAAAGAAATGAATCCTAAGTACAAAAATCATATCAAGCAGTCTAAAATAAAACAAGCTCAATCATGAATTGATCGGTAAAATAGCAAGTGTACTATTTTGCCTCTGTAGTAATGATAGGGAAATTCCCCGAATGTCGATCTCAAGGACTGCACGTTAATATCGACTTTCAATAGTGGTTCAACTAAACAAAAAACTATATTTGGAGTTTTGATTTGCAAATTGTCACTAAACAATAATTAAAATAAGCAGAAAAGTAAATTGGCTTTTTGACAAATATGAGTATTATGCTAGGGGTATAGTGTGTGATTGTTCCTGTAATAACCTTGGATTTAGATCTCTTCAACAAGTTCATAACCTTTAATTACCGCCCTTTAGATTATTTTCCCTTAAGTCCTTAGTGGGAAAACCTTTGAACATTCATCCTAACTCCTAAGTCCTTAGAGAATTATGATGAAATCAAGCCTTTATGTTATCAAGAGTTAACCGGTAACTATAGGGTATCCCTAGTCCTAGGTGATATCTACTATAGTCTAATCGTACAAAAACCTTAACAACCGCTGTCCAGCTGGTTGTTAACCGTAAATCAATCTTGTTGGTCCGACAAAGAAAGCATAAAAACCTTGTACAATTAAATTAAATAAGAAAACAAATCTATTGATGAACTCAGGAATTCAAAATCATTACAGAGTCAAATCAGGGACACCCCCTAGCATTAGGGTTTAGTTACTCATATTGTTCAAAGAAAACAAATTATAAAATAGATACATTACAAGAATTGAGATGAAAGTTGATCTTCAATCGCTTTCGTTCATGAAGACCTTCTTCTCTCCCAAACCCTTGTTTTCTCCAATCTTCAATCGTGTCTTCTCCTAGCCAAAAAGTCCCCTCTCTCTTGCCCTAAAGTTGTTTTTATAATCAATCTTCCATTCCGGTTGAAACCAAATGCCAAGAATACCCTTAATGATCCCATTTAAGTAAGGAAGCTTATAAACACATATTCAGCCCGCGCTCATCAACACGGGTCGTGTTCCTGCACACGGGCGCCCGTGTTGATCCTCTGACTTTGGTTCAAACTCGCATTTCCAGCCACATTTCAACACGGGTGGCCGTGTTGATTAACACGGTCCGTGTGAGACCTTAACTTCATAATTTGGCTTTGTGTTCTTCATCAAAGTTGTAGCCCTTTTCGTTAGCGAAATTTTGCCACCGGAACCGCGTCAATCGGAGTTACGAAGCTCTAGTTATGATCAAAATACTACACACCTGTCACGATGAGAAACATGCTGAAAATTTCCAGATCTCACACTTGCTAACACGAGTCGTGTCAGCCCCGTGACTTTCATCTCTTTTGCATTTTCTTGGCCACGCTTCATCCTAACATGGCCAGTTTCAGGTGACACAGGTGGTCGTGTCAGACCTCATGTAGCTTGACTTTTCACTTCCTTCGAAACTCCCCTTTTTGTACTTTTTGGCATTGATTTGTCTCGATTTATTCCTTTAAGCCTGCAAACAGTAAAATACACAACCAAAGCATAAAATGTAGAATAAATAAATAAAACACTCAATAACATAACTTAAACATACTTAAAAACAACGGTAAATATATGTGTGAAAACCACTGATCAAACTCCCCCAAACTTAAACCGTTGCTTGACCTCAAGCGACAATTACAAAAGTTAATGACCCTCAAAGCACACGGTGTTCATACGTGAGATATCCATCTGTATTGATCAAGAAACAGTTGGTTCGGCATTCACATGACGCGACGAGTTTTGTTATCACATTAAACCTCGAGCTCCTGTTTCGGATACCTCTCCAACTATGCTTTGCACTTAAGTCTCTTTCCGATTTTCCTCCTCTTTCATTCGGACAATCATATTAAGGCACTGCATCTCTTATAATACTCATCACCTGCATGAGACGAATCAAGGCTTCTTATTTTCTTTTCGTGGCACCAAACTAGCAGCATTGGCTACTTTTTATTACCGATGAAATTTTCAAACTTTGCAGTTATATATTGTCCTTTTGGACGATGTTTGGGGATCAATCTCCTTTGGGCTGAATAACCGGGTGAGGGTTACCCAACTTAGCGAGCCGATTGCCTTTTACCGCCTTTTCATCATTTGGTGCCAACTTTATATCTCATTTTTTTCTCAACCAGTCACCATGCAAGTGAATCTGAATTATGCCCGACTGTATCAATAAACTACTCGAGAAGTACTTCTCAGGAGACAAGTACTATGGTGCAAATCTACACGTTAGACTCGTATTTCTTTTAGGGAACCAAGGGTGTTTAAACAAACCTCTTCTTGTCACATTATTCCGCACTTCCTGTCCTCAAACAAACCTCGTTTCATCTCTATATACTATTCCTGATCACTCTTTAGGATCAAAACTTCTTCAACAAAAATTAAAATTTCGGTCAAAATTTGGGCAGAATTCACTTTATGGTTTCACATCATACCAATAACATAAAAATAACATAAAAATAAAATGCAAAGAGAAGAGCCTCCCCCAAACTTGAACTAAACATTGGCCTCAATGTTTCAGAACGAGCCTGAGAGAGGTTGTAGCGGGGAAAATCTGATATCGAAGCCATAGGATTGACTCGAATCAATATTTCAGTGAAAGTCGCCACCGCGCTTTATTATTTCCAAAGGAAAAGGGAAAAGAACGAATAAAACCCAAAGTTTGTTTTTTAAAACAAAAAGAAGAGATCTTAGGTACGGGTGTTGATTATATGAGGGGAAGGTTTTAAGCACCCCTCATATCTGTGGTACTCCACAGGAACCTTTTTGAAAATCTGTGTCGTGTGTGCTAAAAAAGAGAGTTTGTTTTATTTTTAAAATAAGCTCGGCAAGACGTTAAGTCTTGTGCCTACATACCTCCTCGGTGCAATGGAGAAGTCAGAGCTAATGTAGTTCCGCTTTAAAGGGAAAACATTTTAAAAACGAATAAACACTTTATCGTCGTTGGAGAGAAATACTCAGCCATTGATCTTGAGCATGAGAACAAACGAGTTCTTTGCATCACTAATGAAAGAAGGGCTCCAACTCGGATAAAATCGACGAGTATGCCACTAGCTCTCTCACGCGGAAAAGATCTCATTATATCAATCAATTTCAAAATCGTGGGGTATAACCACTCGTTTCGACAATTAACAGTGTCTAAACTTTTGAAGAAAAAGAGGAAAAGGCCACTAAGGGAAAAAGATATTTTAAAGAAAACGTTTTGAAAATGATTGCAAACATAAGAATATTTTGAAAAAGGGAGAAGATTTTGAAAATTTAAGAAGTGGGAGGAGATGAAGAGGCTATCCTATTGCGTAAAATAAAAGCTAAGGAAAGAAACGGTCTAACCGAAGAAGAAGCCAACACTTGACATTATGAGTCAAGGTAGATTTCCCATCCTTTGGAATATCAATACTAAACCAACATTATCACTTGGGGATCCAGATGAACTTATTGTCTTAGCACCACTTTGCATTAAGCACATTAAAATTCTGACAAAAATCGGGCAGAGTAACGGCTGTTTTCGGGTAAAATCCTTATCTCAATGCCTTGGAATTAACCATCAAGGGCTTTCAAGGAAATACCTGCACACATAAACAGACAACAATCCAATGCCAGACAGACAGAACAATCACAGAGTAATAACAGAATGAGAGTCCAGAGGTACTAAGTCCATAAGTCCGAGTCTCCAAAATGCTAGGGATAGTAACCAATAGTCCAAGAGAGAACCTTAAGTGTTTTTTAGATTTTTGTTATTTATTAGTGTTTTAGCATAAAAGTAAAGTATGGTCCAAGTGGACAAAGAGAAAGTAGCGGAAACATAAACATATGTCCAAATGGACAAAGAGAAAAATAGCGGAATATAAACGTCCAAATGGACAAAGGAAAAATAGCGGAATGTAAATATGATGAAATGATAAAATAAAGCGATAAAGCGAGAAATATAAAGAACAATATAATAAAAGTGCGGAAATTAAAGTTAGTTGTTAGATGTTAAAGATAACCATCTTGAAACTTGTCAAGTATGTTATCAAAGTTAGTAAGAAAGATCGATGGTGAGTGAAGGATGTTCTCGGATTTAAATTTAATGGAAACTTATCAGAAGCTTGATAAAATCATAGCGACTACACGATAAACCTCCATAAGTCTTAAATCAACCGCATACAATTCTCTTCCATATTTGATCTTTTTTTATTCGGGACACGAAATATTGCGCTATGTTAAGCAGATCGCCAAGTGATTTATGTAGAAATCACCCTACAACGAGGCCGGTCAAAACTTTATGTGCTAATGTATGCGAGAGAAATGATATGTAGATCATTCTCCGAAAGCAATACCGCACGAAAAGAAAATAGGTAACGATCTAGTCTTTACTAAGAATCCATAAGAATTCTCAAAGTGTTAAGACTTTCATCGATCAAAAGAAAAAAAGGAGAAGAAGAAGATAAAATGCATAAAGTAAAGTCCACTCACACTATCATTAATATCATTCATCTAATATTATGGATTTGGTCCTTTCAAACCTATCAACATCCTAGATCCAATGATATTAATGAAATGGAGGAAGAAGAATAAAATTCACAAAAGATAATCAACTCACACTATCATTAATATCATTCATCTAATATTATGGATTTGGTCCTTTCAAACCTATCAACATCCTAGATCCAATGATATTAATGAAGTGGAGGAAGAAGGAAGCCAAAACAAGCATAAAAAAGGCAAAAAACCACATTCTGCCAGCAGGAAATCGATTTCATGCAGGGGGGAATCGATTTCCATAGTGCAGTTTTCAAAAAAAACAAGTTACGTTCAGCAGGAAATCGATTTCAGCCTTAAGGAAATCGATTTCATCAGTGTAAATTTCAGCAAAAACATCATTTAAAGGCATGAAACTTGATTTGAACAAATATACAAACACCTTATGATCACACATCAACTTGAGCACGAAATTTCCATCACAAAACCAGCAAATATCATCAATATAGCATCAAAGATGCATTGAACACAAGCAATAAAAATCTACATCATGGATCTAGCAAATTACCACTTCTTTGAACAAAAGTCTTGGAGTAGCTTCAAGAGCAAGCACAAAGTGTATAGATCCTTCAACTTTGGAGATGAACAACCAAAGAAAAGAGAGAAATGTAGGAGGTTTAGTTCAAAATTAGCAAGATTCAATGTGAATCTCACTAATCTTATGAAAATGAACTTTGGGTGAGGGTTTTGGAAAGGGTGAGAAATGAATTTGCAAGCAATTTTTTGGCTCTCCAAGCTTGAGAAATGAGAGAGTAGTGGCCTCTATTTATAGGATGAGAGCAAGAGTAGTGGCAATTTGGTCATTTGCTCTTGGTTAATTAACTTGTGTTTAATTGGTGATTAAAGTGGCATTTAAATGGTAAAAAATGGTAAAATGAGGTTAAAATGGAATTAATGAAGGGAATTATCTTGGTGAGGTGAAAAATTGGTAAAATGACAAAAATGGTCAAAGAAAATAGGTGCCAAAATCAAATCAAGCTTCCCTCTCTATTTTTTTGAATTTCGCTTTTAAGGAAATCGATTTCCCCCAGGAGTGAAATCGATTTCACTCTGTTCCAGAAGAGAATTTGGCGCAAAATACACTAGGGAAATCGATTTGCCCAGGAGGGAAATCGATTTCATGCTGTCCAGAATGTGATTTTGTTGAAGATTGCTGCAGGGAAATCGATTTCATCAGTCCAAAATGTGGAAAATGTCTTGTTTATTGCATGTCTTGGCTTGGTACCTACAAAACAAAAGCCTACAAAGAAACAAAGCAATATTTTTGGTATTTGGGTTAGTATAATATGCATACAAGATAAACAATCATTGGTGCTTGACGGTCCCTCTTATTGATGAGGTGAGTGCAATACCACAAACAAAACTTCCAAGTGAAGCTCTTGATTAATGATTGGGATATGAATGATATATGATCTTAGGGTCAAAAATTGGGGTATGACAGATGCCCCTATTTAAGTTTCTTCGATCCGGAGGTACGATGATTGCAAATCTTCGTTTTGAAGAGACTTAAATATATAAAACATACAATTTTTGATCCTAAGATGCAATGCAAAGGTTTAATGAATGCATATGATGATGATGAAACATAGCAACACTGGGGATGCAAAGGAAATCCACTGGGAACACAAAATGTCTTTATGGGAAGAATTCCACTGGGGAAGATAAGAATCTGTTGGAGAGACGAAACTTTGCTGGGAAAAGAAACTTCACTAGGGAAAACATTTCGCGCCAGAGAGGTTAAAGCATCACCTTTCACTAGGGTGAGAAAAGGGGACATCCTCTTTCACTGGGGATGAGAAATATGCATCCTCTTTTACTGGGGAATCAGAATACCTATCCTTCGTTAACAGAGAACACACCATCGTTCCACTAATGATATGAATAGAAATGCATCGACGTACCACTGACGATGAAGATAAAAAAATACACCCACGTTCCACTGAAGGTATTGAAGAAAAAATACATCGACGTACCACTGACGATGAAGATAACAAAGTACACCAACGTTCCACTGAAGGTGAACTACCAACGTCCCACTGGAGGTAGAAAGAGATGTATCGTCGTACCACTAACGATAACACATACCAACGTTCCACTGAAGGTATTGAAGAGAAATACATCGACGTACCACTGACGATGAAGATAACAAAATACACCAACGTTCCACTGAAGGTGAACTACCAACGTTCCACTGGAGGTAGAAAGAGATGTATCGCCGTACCACTAACGATAACACATACCAACGTTCCACTGAAGGTATTGAAGAGAAATACATCGACGTACCACTGACGATGAAGATAACAAAATACACCAACGTTCCACTGAAGGTGAACTACCAACGTCCCACTGGAGGTAGAAAGAGATGTATCGTCGTACCACTGACGATAACACATACCAACGTTCCACTGGAGGTATTGAAGAAAAATACATCGACGTACCACTGACGATGAAGATAACAAAATACACCAACGTTCCACTGAAGGTGAACTACCAACGTCCCACTGGAGGTAGAAAGATGATGTATCGCCGTACCACTAACGATAACACATACCAACGTTCCACTGAAGGTATTGAAGAGAAATACATCGACGTACCACTGACGATGAAGATAACAAAATACACCAACGTTCCACTGAAGGTGAACTACCAACGTCCCACTGGAGGTAGAAAGAGATGTATCGCCGTACCACTAACGATAACATATACCAACGTTCCACTGAAGGTATTGAAGAGAAATACATCGACGTACCACTGACGATGAAGATAACAAAATACACCAACGTTCCACTGAAGGTGAACTACCAACGTCCCACTGGAGGTAGAAAGAGATGTATCGCCGTACCACTAACGATAACATATACCAACGTTCCACTGAAGGTATTGAAGAGAAATACATCGACGTACCACTGACGATGAAGATAAGAAAATACACCAACGTTCCACTGAAGGTGAACTACCAACGTCCCACTGGAGGTAGAAAAAGAGAAATACATCGACGTACCACTAACGATGAAGATAAAAAGATACACCAACGTTCCACTGAAGGTGAACTACCAACGTCCCACTGGAGGTAGAAAGAGATGCCTCTTCGTATCACTGATGGTGAAGAGCAATCAATAATACTTTTTCAATGATTTGAAGATGCAAACACAAATGCATAATCTCAACATTCATCATCCAGCGACCAAAGTTCAATCCATGACCAGATGGAAAGAAGCTGCCAAAAAGACTGGACTAAGTGAGAGAGGAACCCACTAGTCTTCTGTTCGCAGACATCTGAACAGAATAACTGAAACATATTATCCACCTAGAAACAAATTCAGTGGGGATTCTCAAGGAAAGTGAGCTTTTTCTGCTTGACTGCAAACTGTCACTTATACTGAAGCGACTTACCATTTGCTGAGCTTCTTCCACTTGACTGCAAACTGTCACTTATACTGAAGCGACTTACGATTTGTTGAGCTTCTTCCACTTGACTGCAAACTGTCACTTTTACTGAAGCGACTTACCATTTGCTGAGCTTCTTCCATTTGGGAATCAAGAAGTTCATAAAGCCTGAGAGATTATCACTTGCTTTGAAGATAAGATTGATATGTGAAGACATACAAACTTGCTCAAATAAAGAGGCTTGTATTTGTTGTCAACAAAACATGCTGAGGACAAAACCTGCCCCTTGCTTTCAAGTACAAATTCCAACGGAGTGCAATGACAACACTGCTGGGAAATAAGCCTTTCAATATCTGATAAGAACATCAATCACAAATTCTCCATTATTGGGGAAAGCAGAATCCTCAAGAGGTGCAAAATAAATGCCTTCTCAATCTAGGTTTCCCAGCCTAGAGAGGTTCAAAATAGTATTGTAAGAGACCAAAGTTCAACTCCAAGAACAAATTGGATAGGAACGGTCAAACAAAGATTTGCCCCTTGAGGAATAAACTCAACTGGGGATTAATTCCATCCTGACAAATGAGCTGAGGAGGAACACCAAAGCAAAATTCTTCCACGAGGAACAAACTCAGTGGGGATTATCAATCTTTGCGAGGAATTTACAGATCATCTTCTTCTTAACAAAAATATTGGACAACACATCAAGCTCTATTATGGGGAATCAGGGAAAATTTCTTTGGAGAAAATCACCATTCCGAACTTGCAGAGGAAATAAGAAGTTAACATCAACGCAAACAAGTTAACATGCGGGGGATTTTAGTTCAAAACTGTGAGAAAGAAAACCCAACAGTCAACCGTTGTCTCAAAACTTCTTGGTAGAGAGTGACATACTCTGGACTAATCATGGCAACAACCTTTGTACTTCAAGCTAATGAGGTGATCAAGGTAACTTCTGATTCACAACTTGCCCCAGACTACATGGTCTATGAAAGGAAACTACCTCAAAAGGTTCATAGAGATCCTTGGCATCATGAAGAATTTGGAATAATCTGCCCCAGATCAACAGATTCTTGGAGAGATTCATTAAATCTCGACGTAACTGCCCCTGATTGACTAAACTTGGCACATTCTTTTACTCGACAAAGTCTTCGAGCTTTGCCCCATGATGGTAATCAAACTTGCAAAAGCATTATACTGGGAAAACAACATGCCCCTGGCAATGTTTTAGTTTTCTACTGATGATCAAATGTAAACTTCCTAGATGTCAAACAAATGTTTACAAGCAGAAAAATGTTTATTCTGAGAATGATAATGAAAATGAAACAATTATGTAAGTCTTGAAGTTTTATTAAAAAGATGTCGCAAAACCTTGTGAATGAATCACTGGTTAAGGAAAGACATTGATTTTTGTATGCATATGATACCAACACAATTTTTCAGCATAACCGATAGGAGTTAGGAACGCTTTCTTGTTTAAGTATGCTTTCGAAATAAACCCTGCTTCAATTAGGACTTTTGAGGGTTGTAACGTGGCCTGGTTCACGGTTTTCAGAAAAAAGGTTTTTAGGCTCAAAGTTTATTTAGCCCACCCCATCTTCGTGATGTTCTCCAGTCCTATGTTCAGTCAACTCAACATGAGTATTCATCTCTCAAAAGGATTTTGTGCCATTAAAGATCCAATGAAACTTTCTTGGGAGTAGCAGTCACCTCTTTTTGTCTTCGTTGTTGTATTCACACAGATTTGTTCATTTTTGAGGACTTTTGCTTTGTAGTCCTTTCTTTTCACTTTTCACTCTTTTCTCTTTTTTTTTTTTTATTTCCCTAACTTTTGCCTGGACTGATTCTTTTGAATTGGTCGTCCAGCGGGATGCTCTAACTTTTGCCTAAGTCACTTGTTTTCAAGTTTTTGACTTAGCAAGCTTTTTTCTTCTTTCTTTTTTCTTTCTTTTTTATTCTTTTGATTTGAACAAATCGTGTGACATTGACTTTGTCTTGACTTGTTGAGAGGGTTGTGACTGCCTCATTCTTTGGCGGATGGAGGATAACCATTGTGGTTTCACATTTTCCAGCCTTTTGATGCGCGGGGAATAACCATTGTGGTTTCCCATGATCCATCCTTTGATGTGGATATGACGTATTCGACCCTTGGATGCACAATCCTTTTTGAAATCTGAACACTCGGTCAAATCAACTGAACACTACCCTGCCCCAGGTTAAAAATTAGGGTTTTTTTCGTTTAGAAAAGAAACTCCTACTTCAAGGCTCAAAGGGGTTAAGAAGGGATTATCTTCCTTATATCTCCGGTGTTTGGGAATTTGAAACAATGCTTGTACATCATCAGCAGGGTCTTATTCAAAAGCATACAACCAGAAATTTTGCGTTTTCAGATCATCATCCTCCCTCCAATCTTTGCATAAGCAAGAGTTTGGCAAAAGCAATTGGTATCATAATGCATAAAAACAAATAAACATGAGTGAAACGAATGGATTACTTCAAGACAAACATTATCATTGCATTATTAGCATTAACATTCAAAAATAAACAAGTTTCTACATGCAAACAATGCATTGAAAAACAAGAAATATGACAAATGGAAATCAATAAGAATACTAAAAACTGAGAAAACTCTCTCCATCTAGGTTTGTGCTGAAGGAAACATCTTTCAAACTTCAGGCTACCATCAATAGTGATTCAATCATGCTTTGGCAAAGAATTGGCTTGAACATCATAACCAACATCTTGGAAAGTCAAAATACCAGCAAGGATTAATCTTTGAACTTCATTTTTGAGAGGCCAGAAATCCTCTAAGCCATGTCCAAGAGCATTCTAATGAAAAGCACAAGTAGCGTCAGCTTTGTACCACCAAGGGAGTTTCTCGGGAACAGGAGGCGGTGACCTTATCTGAACCAAATTCTTACAAATCAAAGCAGGGTACAAGTCGGTGTAAGTCATGAGGATAGGACCAAAATTCCCCTTTTGAGGTTGATTTTGCTCGTTCGGTGGACGAGCTCGTTGACGAGTACTCTGCTGATAATCATGAACTGATTTGGATACAGGAATGACATAGGAAACATGCTGATATTGATGATGATTGTTTCCTCCCCTGATTCTCTTCTTTGAAAAGTCATTACCAAACTTCTTCACACTACCAACTGAGTTACCTTCTTCAAGCAAACACTCCTTTCGGACATCATTTTCTAGAAGCGCATTCATATCCACCTCTCCACGGGAGTCAGTAGGTGTATGGACTACTATCCCCTTAGGAAAGGATGAGTTCAGAGTTTCAAGAAAGACCTTTGTCATCCTTTCTTCCTTCATAGGAGGATTAACTTGTGCAGCAACTAGAGCCTCAACCAGAGTAGTCAGATGCTCCATACCAGCCTTCAAAGTAACCACCTCTTTGCGGAGTTCAAGAATCTCTTGTTTGATGCTTTCCATTTCTTCTTAGCAAGAGTGTTGTACTGATGATACCAGGAGAAAGGAAATAAGGCTCTGGAGAATTTCTTTAGAAAGCAGGACCAAATGTAGAATGATGCATGCAATGCAGTAATTTGTTTTTTTTTTATTTTAATTTTTGAGTTTCAAGGAACTTAAGATATTAACTTGTAAACACTCAAACATTGGACTAAAGCTTTGATTAAGTTATCATCAAAATCAATCATCCATTTTGGTGGATTAGAATTTTCACCCCATCAACACCCAAGATCCATTGAGTTTGATGAAACTTATGATGTTTACAAGGAAAGACCTCTAAGTTCCTTGAAAATCAAAAGAAAAAGAGTTTTTATGGATGCATGAATGCATGGTTTATGCATCAACCACAACCAAGAGTACGCAAGGTCACATAAGATCATAGTTCAAAGGTTCGACGTCACGAGCATGGAGCCATGGGTCCAACCATCCCAAAAGGTATGATCTAAGGAATTTTTTACCTGCCGATCGGGTTCTACAAAGGTTCCCAGAGTTTTCGATCTTCTATCGGATATTACCGGCACGCACAATTGCTCATGGGCGCCAATAATATGCCTAAAAAGACCTCGTCTGAGCGTAGTATCGCATGACAACAAGCTCAAATTGGTACTTGATCTTGTTTCTGCACTACATCCTAAAAAGGCTTAGATGGGTTAAAAGGTTCTAGGCCATTCAGCTTCTACGGACACTCACTATTGAAAGTAATAGCGTTCTTACGATAGTTCGTAACAACATCTACTACCTTCCATGAGGCCTCCACTGATTGGGGTTCCACCATATGATGCTCATGTTAAGGATTGCTCCTGACATGCAACTATTGGTCTTACCACCTCCTATCTCAAGTTACTCACCAAAGTTCGGGTTAGAACTTTATCTCATCACAAAGGAACCATCGAGCACCAAAAAGAAAAAAAGAAAATAAACAAACAAAGCACACAATAATATATACAAATAAAAACACACAGATAAACAAAAATAGGCTTAACACGCTTAAAACTGGATCCCCAGTGAAGTCGCCATTTTTCTGTAGCGGGGAAAATCTAATATCGAAGCCATAGGATTGGCTCGAATCAATATTTCAGTGAAAGTTGTAACACCCTGGATTTCCGCTTACCCCGCAGGGCTTCCGGCCTACCAAGCATGTCACCAGCTTAATCAATAATCCCCCCTAGGTCCGCTTATCGGCTGCCCAGGAAATATTGTTTTTGCCTCCCGCAGGAATCGAACCACGTACCTAGGGGTTAAGTACATATTCATAGCAATTCCTGCTACCACTTGACCATATGGTCAAGTGGTAGCAGGAATTGCTATGAATATGTACTTAACCCCTAGGTACGTGGTTCGATTCCTGCGGGAGGCAAAAACAATATTTCCTGGGCAGCCGATAAGCGGACCTAGGGGGGAGTATTGATTAAGCCGGTAACATGCTCGGTTGGCCGACACGGTTGTTGCGTGCAGCGGATATCGGAGTGTTACATTAAATGTGGTCAATTGGTAGCAGGAATTGCTATGAATATGTACTTAACCCCTAGGTACATGGTTCGATTCCTGCGGGAGGCAAAAACAATATTTCTTGGGCAGCCGATAAGCGGACCTAAGGGGGATTATTGATTAAGCTGGTGACATGCTTGGTAGGCCGGAAGCCCTGCGGGGTAAGCGGATATCGGGGTGTTACATTAGTCGCCACCGCGCTTTATTATTTCCAAAGGAAAAGGGAAAAGAACGAATAAAACCCAAAGTTTGTTTTTTAAAACAAAAAGAAGAGATCTTAGGTACGGGTGTTGATTATATAAGGGGAAGGTTTTAAGCACCCCTCATATCTGTGGTACTCCACATGAACCTTTTTGAAAATCTGTGTCGTGTGTGCTAAAAAAGAGAGTTTGTTTTATTTTTAAAATAAGCTCGGCAAGACGTTAAGTCTTGTGCCTACATACCTCCTCGGTGCAATGGAGAAGTCAGAGCTAATGTAGTTCCGCTTTAAAGGGAAAACATTTTAAAAACGAATAAACACTTTATCGTCGTTGGAGAGAAATACTCAGCCATTGATCTTGAGCATGAGAACAAACGAGTTCTTTGCATCCCTAATGAAAGAAGGGCTCCAACTCGGATAAAATCGACGAGTATGCCACTAGCTCTCTCACGCGGAAAAGATCTCATTATATCAATCAATTTCAAAATCGTGGGGTATAACCACTCGTTTCGACAATTAACAGTGTCTAAACTTTTGAAGAAAAAGAGGAAAAGGCCACTAAGGGAAAAAGATATTTTAAAGAAAACGTTTTGAAAATGATTGCAAACATAAGAATATTTTGAAAAAGGGAGAAGATTTTGAAAATTTAAGAAGTGGGAGGAGATGAAGAGGCTATCCTATTGCGTAAAATAAAAGCTAAGGAAAGAAACGGTCTAACCGAAGAAGAAGCCAACACTTGACATTATGAGTCAAGGTAGATTTCCCATCCTTTGGAATATCAATACTAAACCAACATTATCACTTGGGGATCCAGATGAACTTATTGTCTTAGCACCACTTTGCATTAAGCACATTAAAATTCTGACAAAAATCGGGCAGAGTAACGGCTGTTTTCGGGTAAAATCCTTATCTCAATGCCTTGGAATTAACCATCAAGGGCTTTCAAGGAAATACCTGCACACATAAACAGACAACAATCCAATGCCAGACAGACAGAACAATCACAGAGTAATAACAGAATGAGAGTCCAGAGGTACTAAGTCCATAAGTCCGAGTCTCCAAAATGCTAGGGATAGTAACCAATAGTCCAAGAGAGAACCTTAAGTGTTTTTTAGATTTTTGTTATTTATTAGTGTTTTAGCATAAAAGTAAAGTATGGTCCAAGTGGACAAAGAGAAAGTAGCGGAAACATAAACATATGTCCAAATGGACAAAGAGAAAAATAGCGGAATATAAACGTCCAAATGGACAAAGGAAAAATAGCGGAATGTAAATATGATGAAATGATAAAATAAAGCGATAAAGCGAGAAATATAAAGAACAATATAATAAAAGTGCGGAAATTAAAGTTAGTTGTTAGATGTTAAAGATAACCATCTTGAAACTTGTCAAGTATGTTATCAAAGTTAGTAAGAAAGATCGATGGTGAGTGAAGGATGTTCTCGGATTTAAATTTAATGGAAACTTATCAGAAGCTTGATAAAATCATAGCGACTACACGATAAACCTCCATAAGTCTTAAATCAACCGCATACAATTCTCTTCCATATTTGATCTTTTTTTATTCGGGACACGAAATATTGCGCTATGTTAAGCAGATCGCCAAGTGATTTATGTAGAAATCACCCTACAACGAGGCCGGTCAAAACTTTATGTGCTAATGCATGCGAGAGAAATGATATGTAGATCATTCTCCGAAAGCAATACCGCACGAAAAGAAAATAGGTAACGATCTAGTCTTTACTAAGAATCCATAAGAATTCTCAAAGTGTTAAGACTTTCATCGATCAAAAGAAAAAAAGGAGAAGAAGAAGATAAAATGCATAAAGTAAAGTCCACTCACACTATCATTAATATCATTCATCTAATATTATGGATTTGGTCCTTTCAAACCTATCAACATCCTAGATCCAATGATATTAATGAAATGGAGGAAGAAGAATAAAATTCACAAAAGATAATCAACTCACACTATCATTAATATCATTCATCTAATATTATGGATTTGGTCCTTTCAAACCTATCAACATCCTAGATCCAATGATATTAATGAAGTGGAGGAAGAAGGAAGCCAAAACAAGCATAAAAAAGGCAAAAAACCACATTCTGCCAGCAGGAAATCGATTTCATGCAGGGGGGAATCGATTTCCATAGTGCAGTTTTCAAAAAAAACAAGTTACGTTCAGCAGGAAATCGATTTCAGCCTTAAGGAAATCGATTTCATCAGTGTAAATTTCAGCAAAAACATCATTTAAAGGCATGAAACTTGATTTGAACAAATATACAAACACCTTATGATCACACATCAACTTGAGCATGAAATTTCCATCACAAAACCAGCAAATATCATCAATATAGCATCAAAGATGCATTGAACACAAGCAATAAAAATCTACATCATGGATCTAGCAAATTACCACTTCTTTGAACAAAAGTCTTGGAGTAGCTTCAAGAGCAAGCACAAAGTGTATAGATCCTTCAACTTTGGAGATGAACAACCAAAGAAAAGAGAGAAATGTAGGAGGTTTAGTTCAAAATTAGCAAGATTCAATGTGAATCTCACTAATCTTATGAAAATGAACTTTGGGTGAGGGTTTTGGAAAGGGTGAGAAATGAATTTGCAAGCAATTTTTTGGCTCTCCAAGCTTGAGAAATGAGAGAGTAGTGGCCTCTATTTATAGGATGAGAGCAAGAGTAGTGGCAATTTGGTCATTTGCTCTTGGTTAATTAACTTGTGTTTAATTGGTGATTAAAGTGGCATTTAAATGGTAAAAAATGATAAAATGAGGTTAAAATGGAATTAATGAAGGGAATTATCTTGGTGAGGTGAAAAATTGGTAAAATGACAAAAATGGTCAAAGAAAATAGGTGCCAAAATCAAATCAAGCTTCCCTCTCTATTTTTTTGAATTTCGCCTTTAAGGAAATCGATTTCCCCCAGGAGTGAAATCGATTTCACTCTGTTCCAGAAGAGAATTTGGCGCAAAATACACTAGGGAAATCGATTTGCCCAGGAGGGAAATCGATTTCATGCTGTCCAGAATGTGATTTTGTTGAAGATTGCTGCAGGGAAATCGATTTACCCAAGAGGGAAATCGATTTCATCAGTCCAAAATGTGGAAAATGTCTTGTTTATTGCATGTTTTGGCTTGGTACCTACAAAACAAAAGCCTACAAAGAAACAAAGCAATATTTTTGGTATTTGGGTTAGTATAATATGCATACAAGATAAACAATCATTGGTGCTTGACGGTCCCTCTTATTGATGAGGTGAGTGCAATACCACAAACAAAACTTCCAAGTGAAGCTCTTGATTAATGATTGGGATATGAATGATATATGATCTTAGGGTCAAAAATTGGGGTATGACAGAGGTGACTCACAGAGGGTAATGCACTCTAATAATCACTTCCAAGCTTTCACCAGAGACGTCCTCTTTTATTTCCTGAAAATAACAAAAACAAACAGAAAAATTAATTATTAAAACCGTGGGTTGCCTCCCACGAAGCGCTTCGTTTAACGTCGCATGGCTCGAGGATCCATTCCCCTTGTTAGGGTGGCATATATGACACAAAGAACACATCATCTTTTTTCTTTCTTTTGTTTGGTAGCAATCCCATGAACTTAAAGTACCGATGATGTTGCTCCCAAATCCTTTTCAGCTTGATTTTATTGAACAAGGCATAAATGTCTTCCAATACTTTGTCAATTTCTTGTCTTTCATCTGCCTTGTTGTAAAAATAGTTTTTGGGGATACTCTTTTGTTGAAAATTTTCTTGTTGGATGTCCACATCTTCACAAATTGTTAAATTTGTGGTTTTATCCAAAACTCGATCATCTTCAAGTTTCCTTATTTCTTCTTCCCCATATTTCTTTTTTACCTCAAATTCTTCTATTCTTACTGCCTCCTCTTCATCTGATGTTAAGCATTTTTCTTCTGGTTCCACATACTCTTCTTCCAACTGTAACTTTCTCCAAATAAACCTATTTGGATAAAAGTTAGCTTCCTTACATTCATTCATAAGGATTCTTACCTCCCTCTTATATGCTTTGAAAATTTTAGTCGCCTCTTCCAAGGTGACTCCTGAATCAGGCGACCAACATGCAGGAGATACAGGTGGCAATGTATCAAAACAATACATAGCTACAAAACTCAGACAATTTGTTAGTAGCAAAGTATAGAAGAATTCATGAAGCAAAAATAATCAACCTTTTTTTTTTTCTTTTTTATAATAAAATCAAATTCAAATAAACAAAAACTTAAAACAAAATTTTAGCTGACGAGCAACAAAATTTCAATTGAACTAAAATTAAAACTCTATATTTTGGCAGTCCCCGGCAACGGCGCAAAAAACTTGATCGGTAAAATAGCAAGTGTACTATTTTGCCTCTGTAGCAATAATAGGGAAATTCCCCGAATGTCGATCTCAAGGACTGCACGTTAATATCGAGTTTCAATAGTGGTTCAATTAAACAAAAAACTATATTTGGAGTTTTGATTTGCAAATTGTCACTAAACAATAATTAAAATAAGCAGAAAAGTAAATTGGCTTTTTGACAAATATGAGTATTATGCTAGGGGTATAGTGTGTGATTGTTCCTGTAATAACCTTGGATTTAGATCTCTTCAACAAGTTCATAACCTTTAATTACCGCCCTTTAGATTATTTTCCCCTAAGTCCTTAGTGGGAAAACCTTTGAACATTCATCCTAACTCCTAAGTCCTTAGAGAATTATGATGAAATCAAGCCTTTATGTTATCAAGAGTTAACCGGTAACTATAGGGTATCCCTAGTCCTAGGTGATATCTACTATAGTCTAATCGTACAAAAACCTTAACAACCGCTGTCCAGCTGGTTGTTAACCGTAAATCAATCTTGTTGGTCCGACAAAGAAAGCATAAAAACCTTGTACAATTAAATTAAATAAGAAAACAAATCTATTGATGAACTCAGGAATTCAAAATCATTACAGAGTCAAATCAGGGACACCCCCTAGCATTAGGGTTTAGTTACTCATATTGTTCAACGAAAACAAATTATAAAATAGATACATTACAAGAATTGAGATGAAAGTTGATCTTCAATCGCTTCCGTTCATGAAGACCTTCTTCTCTCCCAAACCCTTGTTTTCTCCAATCTTCAATCGTGTCTTCTTCTAGCCAAAAAGTCCCCTCTCTCTTGCCCTAAAGTTGTTTTTATAATCAATCTTCCATTCCGGTTGAAACCAAATGCCAAGAATACCCTTAATGATCCCATTTAAGTAAGGAAGCTTATAAACACATATTCAGCCCGTGCTCATCAACACGGGCCGTGTTCCTGCACACGGGCGCCCGTGTTGATCCTCTGACTTTGGTTCAAACTCGCATTTCCAGCCACATTTCAACACGGGTGGCCGTGTTGATTAACACGGTCCGTGTGAGACCTTAACTTCATAATTTGGCTTTGTGTTCTTCATCAAAGTTGTAGCCCTTTTCGTTAGCGAAATTTTGCCACCGGAACCGCGTCAATCGGAGTTACGAAACTCTAGTTATGATCAAAATACTACACACCTGTCACAATGAGAAACATGCTGAAAATTTCCAGATCTCACACTTGCTAACACGAGTCGTGTCAGCCCCGTGACTTTCATCTCTTTTGCATTTTCTTGGCCACGCTTCATCCTAACATGGCCAGTTTCAGGTGACACAGGTGGTCGTGTCAGACCTCATGTAGCTTGACTTTTCACTTCCTTCGAAACTCCCCTTTTTGTACTTTTTGGCATTGATTTGTCTCGATTTATTCCTTTAAGCCTGCAAACAGTAAAATACACAACCAAAGCATAAAATGTAGAATAAAGAAATAAAACACTCAATAACATAACTTAAACATACTTAAAAACAACGGTAAATATATGTGTGAAAACCACTGATCATGAATCACACCTAACAAAAATTCATCGAGGGATGAAAAACACACAAAAGTGAGGGACTTTGAAACTCATCTAACAATCTTGCAAACACTAGACTAAATTATGCATTCATCTAAAAATCATATTGAAAATACAAAAGTGAGAATCACAAAAAGGTTGTAATATGGCTTGGTTAATAAACAAGGGGCAATTTCTAAAGCTAATTGAAACAAAAACTTGCCTAAACCTAAGGGAGTGATCAACCCACAAAGTTTCAAGCACCAAAATTTTAATCAAACTTCTTCTACATTTCCAAATTGTCAAACCAATCTCAATGCTTATTTATCACACTTATTTGACATTTCTTTTTTTTTTTTAACACTTTTCTCTTTTTTCTTTCTTTTTATTTTCTTTTCTTATTCACATATTTTCTTTCTTTTTCAACCTCATAGCAATCAACCAATAAGTAAACATTTATCTCCCCAACTTGAATTCAATCAACATCAAAGTGTGAATACTCCCTACTTTCTAAGGCAAGGTAAATATTCATACCAAAAATCATGGTTGAGGGTTCAAGAAAAAATAATCAGCATCAAACAAGGATGTTGGCAAAAAGGCTCAAAAAGTGGTTACGAATGATCACACACTCAAGGGTACATTGACTATTTGCTTAGGGTGTGTTATACCCCAAAATTTGCCCACATATTTTTCAAGAAAACTCCAATCTGAAAATTAAGGGTCTCATATAATCATGGATTTTTATTTCAACAAATATCCTGACATATGAAATACTTAGTTTTTAGAATCTTTCTTATACAGTAATTTGGCTTGCAGTTGAATTTATTCTTACGCAAACACCAAATACTGTTTATTACTTCACACATGCTATTTATTTATTTACAGATAAATAGTACTGACACAATTGGTACAGAGTTAAATCTTTTTGCAGGCGCAGAATCAGGAAACTCAGACTGTACTGGTAACAAGTAGATTATTATTATCTTTTGTTTCCCACTAATTTTTGTACTATATTCCATTATTTGCAAAAATCTTTTCAAATCTCTTTTTCAAAAATCAAATCTCTCTTTTTTCAACACTATCATACTCTTTCTTTCAAATCTTACTTCCACTCAAATTTTCCTTTTGTACGGAATCACATCATTCCCCAACGTCTCTTTCCTTCTTTCCATTCTATAAATACCTCTCATTTTCTTCCATAAAATCTCACATCAAATTCCAACTCATCTTTCAAATTCCTACCTCATATCTATTTTCTCTTCTTCCCTAACAAGAATGGCAAAGTGGATAGAGACACTGTTTCTTACAGTCATCACCATTGCTACGGTGATCATGACTTTCTTCTGCCTGCATAGTCCTGAAGAGTGTGGACCTGCAATGGTTGCGCTCCCAATCATCTACATGTTATTGTTCATAGCATGGGTCATTAATCGTCATTCTTAAAATTTGCCGTATTTCTTATTTCTTAAATGTACTGTTTATTCGTCGTACTGTTCAATATAGTATGTGATATTTGTACTGTCAGTATTAAATGTTGTACTATTTGTCATAATATTGCTTAATTACTAAGATAATATTTTGTGTGTTTTCTGCCAGTCAAATATTCCTATTTCTGTGCATTAAATGATTTTCAGGGTTATTATCGGTAATTTTGCCCGCATACCGTAAATATTAGTTATTTATTATGTCTGTGTTTTTCTAACAAGTCATGTAAATAAACTTTCATTTTTTACATAAAACAAAAACAAAAAAAACAACAAAAAAGAAAATTAACTTTGACTGTTGATTTTTCACTCTAACTGCTACATCAATACCTGAACAGTCAATTGACAGCCAAACTGCTGGCAGTACAATTCTCAGTGTTTTGTACCATCAATCAAATCAATCTTTCACAATTCAAAATTCCAAGATTTTTGTTCTAGAAGTCTTCTGAATATCACGCGATTAGCAGAGACTCAACACTGCACAAAAATCAGGTACGCTTAACTGTCTCCTACATAAACAGTCCCTGACTAGGGTTTTTCTTGTTTTTACAGGAGCAACAAGTTTTTTGAGAGCTCAAATGGATTTCATACACATCCATATATCTCAAAGTACCATCATACAAATTTTCAAACTTCAAATCACTCAGACGCACCGTCAGCAGCTCAAACAGTCAACAGACGACCCGTTTGACCAAAAAAGTCAACAGACAGTCAAAAATGAAATTTTTTGTCAAAGTCCATATTTTGTCAAAGGATTCATCATTTGATCATTGGATGATCATAATTCATCAAGGAAAGATCAAAAATCAACAAAACCCTAAGATTCAAAATTAGGGTTTTTGCCTGAAAAGTCAACTCAACTTTGACTGATCATAACTCTCTCATCCTTCATCCAAAAAATTCAAACCAAAGCTTGTTTTGAAGGAAATTCAATTATCTTTCAAATGCCATTGATCCCATGGTCATTGGATTCACCATTTGAAAAATATGATCAAAGACATTACAG